>NC_143152.1:10505329-10743389 GCF_041381405.1 Jatropha curcas | reverse complement strand
GCTGTTTTGGTATAAATGTTACACTGTTTTCTAAACTGAACATTTCATCTGCAAATCTTGCGTGTGTGAGTCTTAAAAGTAGTCTGACAGCCCTTTTAATTACAGCCTATGCATTGTCTCTTTATTTTAAAAATATCAGAAACTTCATTGCTCATTAAAGCAACAATCTCAACGTTAACTTCTAAAGATAATATCATCTTTTCATATAAAAACCATTTCCTCTTTTAAAAAGAATTGGCTTTTACAAAGAGTATGAGTCTATTGTTCAAAGTTTAAATCTCTCTAAGCTCTCTCTTCAATCCCCCTATTTCTTTTCGTCTTTTTGCTTCAAGAAAAATTTTTAAGAGAAAAGAAAATTTATTAACAACATTTTCTGAAGAACAGTTCTGATCTTTAAATTTGTTTTCTAAATTCATTTTTTGCTCTTCCTGTGCTTATATTTGCATTTCTCTCTGTCTATATAGATTCTGTAATCTGTTGTAGACAGGCTCTTTATTTGAAAAACTTTTGTGTAATAGCTTAGGTGAAAAGCTATGGTGTAATAGGTTATCAAGCGACCTTCTCCTTGTGTGAGATTCTAATGTCTTGATTTGAGTTTCTGTTCTCTGCAAAAAATAGAAAGGATTGAGGTTGACTAGAACCTTTGGAAAATCTAGTGGGATAAATGTTAGATTTAGGTGTTGATCTATTTCCTTGTATTGTTGGTTTGTCTCTTACCCTTGAAAAGAGATAACATAGTGGAGGATCTCAAGATGCGTTTTGGAGAGTGAATGTAGGCGAGTTAGTGCCGAACCACTATAAATCTCTATGTTTATCTTCTTTTACTTTCTGAAGTTCTGCTTGATTATATTCTATTTACATAACTGTTAATCTATTTAGAAATATAAAGTTGTTAATGAGTTTCTGATTCTAATCGTGAATAAGCTTTATTTCTGTGGAACACTAGAACTCTGGATTTCTGTATTGTGATTATACCAAGTTCTAATCTGTCCTTCTATATTCAGTGTAATTCACAATATGAATTATAATTAGTTTTCTAATCTTGCTTAAAGCTTTGTGAACCAGTTCTAAAATGCAATAACTGTTTTTCACAGAGTCTTTATAAAATAGCAATAAGCTTTTTGAAGCTGTTCTAATCGCAATAGCTGGTCTTCACAGAGTCTTTCTAAAATTGCTTAAGCTTTGTGAAGCCCTTCTAATCGCAATAGCTATTCTTCACAGAGTCTTTCTAAACTTGGTTAAGCTTTGTGAAGTAGTTCTAAATGCAATAACTATCCTTCACAGAGTTATTCTAAAGTTGCTTAAGCTTTGTGAAGCAGTTCTAAATGCAGTAATTGTTCTTCATAGAGTCTTTCTAATCTTGTGATAAGCTTTGTGAGGAAGTTCTAAACTTGATAACTAACTCTCACAAATGCTTTCTAATTCTGCTGCAACAGAATTCTGATTTTTGTTTTTGATAGTTAAATTTTTAGAAAATCCAATTCACCCCCCCCCCTCTTGGGTTGTGCTATACATAAACGGGACCCACATTGTGTTCCCAAGGTTGTTATCATTTCTCATTACTCTATTCACAAGAACTTTGGACTCCACATACCCTACTATCTGCCTTTCTTGTTGTATTACTAAAGAGAAAACCTTGTTAATTGAAGGTAAGGGTTCAATTAACATGATCTGAGTTTTGACATTAGAGAAATTCTCATTGAGTCCCTTCAAAAACTTGACTACATAATCTGCTTGCATATAGCTCTTAAAAGTTAAAATTGCACCACAATTGCAGGCTTTTTCACATGAACAAATAGGTATTGGCCTAAAATTCAACAATTCATCCCATAAGATCATGAACTGTGTAAAATATTCAATAACTGAAAGATCAGCTTGCTTGAAGCCATAGATTTCTTCTTGCAAGTCTAAAATTCGTATAATGTCACCTTGAGAAAAATGATCTCACTAATCATTCCAGACATCAGTAGCAATGTCTACCCACAAAACCCTCTAAGCAATCGAAGATGAAAGTGATTTAGTAATCCAGGATAACACCATTGTGTTGCATCTCTCCCAAGTTGAGTGCATCGAGTCTGTTTTTTTCTGGAACCATAATTGTAACATCCCTTCCCGGTCCACCCGTTAACCCGAATGAACCGAGCTGAGACGCTACAATCTGGTTGAACCTATGTCCTGTCATGCGGATATCATTCTGGATGCTAAATATGAATACAAAAACACTCCCAATTAAACTCTAAACTTCCAACATCTCCAAATAATCATCATAACACAATAACACTTTATATATCTTTACATAATTGTATAAATCCTCAATAGCATTTAATATCCAGCAATTAATTGCATTCATGATCTATATCAAGTTTTCATGACCTAATCATACCAACTATAGTCAAATATTTCATATTAAATCATTTCCTCCAAATACTTACACCAAAATAATTACATGCTTCAATTATATTTCCAATCACATAAGCTCTAACAAATGTAATAATTATACATGCCATAAATCTTAATACATGCCATAATTTTTAATTATATAACTCTCAATCTACTACTCCCAAATTAGTCACTTCTGCTTTGATAGTACTCTTCAAGTCTTCAAGTAGCAACCACGATCTTCAACCTACGCGTGATAAAAATCGACGCGCTGAGTATAAAACTCAGTGGTGCTCATAATTCACATACTAAACAAGTGCGATGGCAACTAACTTAAAATACAAATTTCATAAAGCATTGATACTCATAGAATCAGTAAATTTCAACATAAATGTCTCTTTATAGCAACGAATAAACTTCTAATTCATAAACATCAATAACTTAGTTCTAATTATCTCACAACTCCTTTACATGAACCTTAAATCACACATTATGATACTATCATGATCTTACCTACTGTTCATTGTGTTGTATGAATGAAATCAATAAACATGTAAGATTACATAACAGTATATGTTCATTGTCTTACTTGCTATTCATTATGCTGTATGACTTATGCATTTTTAGTCACATCATATAAGTTATGATTAATAACATCTCATGACTGTATGGCTCCTTAAGAATTAAATAAATAAACTTGTAAGCATATATAACATTATACTTTCATGATCTTACCTGATGTTCTTTATGCTGTATGAACTCTGCAACTTGATTAAACTCAGTGAATATCACAATGAATAAAGAAACATATAAGCACATACATATGTAGAAATAAACATTTACTCACATATGGAATGTAAGCACACATATCATGATACTTTCATTTTACCTTGATGATCTTTCTTGCTATTTAGTATACTGTATGATTATGCAATTTGTAGTCAATATAACTGTATAGCTCCATAAGGTTATAGTGAAACCGAAGTGATAAGAAAAACTGTATGAAACTGGATGAAACTGTATGCTTGGCTGCTATGGCCTGTATAATCATATCCACTCAACGGCCTGTAGCCGGAGTACCAAACTGTATGGGGCGCAGATCTGCTATTCTATGTCGCGACATAGCCTTATCTACATGGTTTCTACCTAACCTCAATGGAGCATATTAATGGAATGACAATAGATAAAACAAAAGCAAAGTAACTGTATCATAATTTGCATGCTTGCATTTTGTGTTTATACATGTGTTCATGTTGTCTTTTTGCTTTAAAATGGTTGAAGACATACAAGTTGAGAAAAGGAATACAATTGCATAGAATTCATAACTTCATACACCATTTCACATCATTTCACAATTGCATAGAATACAATTACAAGTTGTGTTTACCTCATTTCACATCATTTGCATGCTTGCATGTTGTTTTGATACATGATTTAATGTTGTATTTTTGTTGTATAATGATTGGACGCATACAAAGTGAGCAAAGGAATCCAATTGCATAGAAAAAGAAGTCCAAAAGTGCATGAAAACACAAGTCGCGAGCGCGCCTTGCAAGGTCGCGAGCGCGTAAAGCACCAAATGAGAGACAGTGAGTTATCGGGCACAAGTCGTGAGCGCGCACTTGAAAGTCGCGAGCGCGTAGAGTGCAAAATGAGAGACAGTGAGTTCCCAGGCCAAATTCGCGAGCGCGCAATGAAGGTCGCGAGTGCTTACAGGCCAAAGGCCAAGTCGCGAGCGCGCACTTGAAAGTCGCGAGCGCGAGAAGTGCCAAATGAGAGGCAGAGAGTTTCAGGTGAAAGTCGCGAGCGCGCAAATGAAAGTCGCGAGCGCGTACAGTGCAAAATGAGAGTCAGTGAGCTTCAGGCACAAGTCGCGAGCTCTTCATGCAAATTCGCGCGCGCGCGTGTCGCGTTTTCCAGCCTGCACTGTCTGTACTCTTTTGGTCATATCTCTCAATATACAACTCCGATATGAATGATTCAAAAACCCATGTAAAGATAACACATAGAGGAACAAATAACTCTTCTATGACACTTCCTAATTCCATCATTAAATGGGGTCAAAATCAAGATGAAGTTACTGGTCAAATTTCCAGCAAGCCCTGTTTCAACATAAACTCAATATTTACTTCATTTATTCAATACCTCCCCTGTTTTCTCACCATTACCAGTCCTCCCACTCAACATGAAGCAATATTGTCTCATTAGCAACACACCACACAATTTCTCATGCAAAAAAAATGGTAAATGAAAAGAGATATCACACCTTCACTTAACAAGCTTGGAATCTTCTTCTTAGCTTCCTTTTTCTTCTACCTTTGAGCTCACCTCTCCTATACATGAGAATTCTTATGAATCATCTAAAAATATCACCAAATGATTCAAGTATGAAATTCAAGAAGGTTTACTTACTTGGATAGAATAGAAGTTGAATTAATGTTTGAATCCCATTAACATCTTCACTACCATTAAAAGTGATGGAGAAAGGAAAGTGGAAGAGGAAAGTAGAGGAAGAAGATGAAGATAAGGATGAAGAAATGAAAATGAAATGGAACTCATGGGTAGTCTCTAGAATATCATGGATTTTTATGTAAAAATTACCAAATGGTACCTCAAGTGTCAAAATGGTACAACTTAATACCTCAACTTTATATTTTAGTGCAAGCAAGTCCTAATCCTTATACTTTGATCTTTTTGTTTCCTTCAAGTAAGTCCACTTCTTCTCCTTATTTCATTCTAGCCCACTCTAGACTCTAATGGCTCGAACCGGGTTTTGGATCAGCCCGACTCGACTCTAAGCAACGACTCGATTCAATAGAAAAATGGGACGTTACAGTTCTACCCCCCTTAAAGAATTTCGTCCTCGAAATTCACTTACATTAAACACTTACAACTCTCCTAATAGTTTCCAACTCAATTTGATTCTTCGTTAATCGGCTAGCACTCACTAGCCTTATGTTCTCCACATGATTCTCCCAAATGAACATCCATACTAGCTAATATATCCAGTCTATATCAACACTCAATCCAAAGACCTATATATCGCCCATACCAAACATATCAGCATATCATAAACATATCATATCATATACATATCATATCATCATCTCATATACATATCATCATCTCATATACATATCATCATCTCATATACATATCAAGGCATTTCATTGCAATAGCCTATTCAAAGATTTGCATGAAGTACATTCTCATAAGCATGATGAGATTATAGAAACATATCCTGAGATCATATAATTTATGTTCATAACTGTATGAATAACTTCATGTCGTCATGGTACTTCTTCTCATCCACTGTCATGCATATATACATATAATCATACATGCATACTTGCAAGTTCCACTCAAGAAGAAAACAAAATGAAACCAAAGTTCCAAATGGCAATACATGAAAGTAATTACACACAATCACAAAGTTATGCAAATCATACAATGTGCCATATAGATTATCTCAGCTTGACCATTTATCCATAATGATTTGGCAGTTGCATCCAATTAGAATTCACTAAGTGATAGCAATTCCACCTTTCTCTTTCTCTTTTTTGTTTTGCCTCATAGATAGCTCACATAAATCCATAAATCATCTGTGACTTATAAATACTTCTATTAATGATTAACCAATCATTTCTGTCTGAAGAATGATCACTTATAAAATCTTGATCATTTTGGCTCAGAATTTATTCTCATATGCACATAGTGAGATCAACACGAACCACAATTTGTACATATTCATGAACTCTCAAAGGATAGTAAGTTCGATATTGTATATATTCTGATGCATCTTTACTTCTATTTCCATCAAATCTTAATAACCATGATTCCTAATTTGTCACAAAACTCTGACTGATTATCATCTCATTTAAATCATCCTAATTCATACTCCTTTACCTCTGTAATTGATGCTTTTCTAAATCTTAATTCAATACCATGACTAGATCCATTCTTACTTACCTAATTTCTTGGTATAACATCAATTCAATGGTTGGACAACTATCTCTCCATGTCCAAGGTCATTCATCATTTCACTTCATCATCATGGTCCAATATTTATATAACATAATTATCTTCATTTGGTGTTTAGGAGTCATTTACTTCTCTTTTTTTTCTTCGAATCATAGAATCTCTCAATAAACTTACAAAACATCTAGAATTCACCAAATACTTTAAACCTCAAAAACTAAATCTTGTTGAATATAATTCATACTTATACCATATTAACCCTCAAGGTGCCACAATTCAGACAGCTTCACTACTAGGCTCATCAAGAGTTAAATAATTGACTTCATCCTAAGAATCACCATACTTTTCTTATAACCATAGTAGTTTATATGATTCCTGATAGTCATACATTTGCAAAATAGCTGATGAACACCACAATATACTTGACTCCACCAAATAGTAAGTATTTCTCATACATAGAAATCACTTCTCATAAATGGCTTGAAATAATGACATTAGTTCTTATGAAAAATACTCATCACCCATTCTTAGAGCAAATCACATCAAATCATTCATCATTAAGATCATATATGTAAATACACCAATGACTATATGTATATATGTATTCTATCCAGCATAATGCTTATCTCAATAGTCATAATAAGTTCCATTAACCACAATCATGTAAACATCAATACTCTTCGTAAATAGATTCTAATGTCCTTAAATCCGAATCAGTTTGTTTTCTTATTAGATAATACTAGCAACTCATCCTCAACATACTCCTTCCATAGGCACATGTACACACATTCATGCATTTTATGCAAGCATTTCACATTCACCTCATTTAACTTCAACTTAACCTGTATAATCTTAATCATGCATAACGTAACATATCTTTATGCATACACAACCATACAAGTGTACACTTCATCTGACATACTTAAGTATATACATATATGTTACTTTCATGTTTAAGTCATAAACCATTATACTTCATAGCTCATGAATTTATACAAGTGACTTCATTGTCATGTATAAAACAATCCTTCATTTATCAAAACTTTAGAAAACCACACTTGAAAATTTATTATTATTTTTTTTTTGTTTCAAAGTGTTCAGAGAAGAAGAATTTTCATAGCAAAATCATTTGTTCATAAGCAGCATAAACTATGCTTCTTCTGGAGTCAACATGAACAAACAGTTTGACAAGTCATTCACGCTATCACAATCATGGATAAAAATCAGTTTCAAAATACATCTCATAATACTGATAACATTGAGAACTCATATCACTCATGAAAGTACACAAATCCCTAATGCCTCAATAATATTTCATCTCCAATAACCACTACATCGAATTCCCTATTCATTATTCTCTAAACATATCCTCCATGAATAATGATCTAAAAGGATATGACCTGTAATCATCAATAGAAACCTCAATATATACTCCGCTTACCACGACATTATTCTCCAATGGTTGGTTGTTTCTAAGCAAACCAATATGGCATGTCTTTAACTTCAATTACTCCTATTCTCACTGCAAAATATATAACTTCCTACATAGATACACATATAGTCCGAGAACCGCCTAAACCTAGGCTCTGATACCAAAAATTGTAACATCCCTTCCCGGTCCACCCGTTAACCCGAATGAACCGAGCTGAGACGCTACAATCTGGTTGAACCTATGTCCTGTCATGCGGATATCATTCTGGATGCTAAATATGAATACAAAAACACTCCCAATTAAACTCTAAACTTCCAACATCTCCAAATAATCATCATAACACAATAACACTTTATATATCTTTACATAATTGTATAAATCCTCAATAGCATTTAATATCCAGCAATTAATTGCATTCATGATCTATATCAAGTTTTCATGACCTAATCATACCAACTATAGTCAAATATTTCATATTAAATCATTTCCTCCAAATACTTACACCAAAATAATTACATGCTTCAATTATATTTCCAATCACATAAGCTCTAACAAATGTAATAATTATACATGCCATAAATCTTAATACATGCCATAATTTTTAATTATATAACTCTCAATCTACTACTCCCAAATTAGTCACTTCTGCTTTGATAGTACTCTTCAAGTCTTCAAGTAGCAACCACGATCTTCAACCTGCGCGTGATAAAAATCGACGCGCTGAGTATAAAACTCAGTGGTGCTCATAATTCACATACTAAACAAGTGCGATGGCAACTAACTTAAAATACAAATTTCATAAAGCATTGATACTCATAGAATCAGTAAATTTCAACATAAATGTCTCTTTATAGCAACGAATAAACTTCTAATTCATAAACATCAATAACTTAGTTCTAATTATCTCACAACTCCTTTACATGAACCTTAAATCACACATTATGATACTATCATGATCTTACCTACTGTTCATTGTGTTGTATGAATGAAATCAATAAACATGTAAGATTACATAACAGTATATGTTCATTGTCTTACTTGCTATTCATTATGCTGTATGACTTATGCATTTTTAGTCACATCATATAAGTTATGATTAATAACATCTCATGACTGTATGGCTCCTTAAGAATTAAATAAATAAACTTGTAAGCATATATAACATTATACTTTCATGATCTTACCTGATGTTCTTTATGCTGTATGAACTCTGCAACTTGATTAAACTCAGTGAATATCACAATGAATAAAGAAACATATAAGCACATACATATGTAGAAATAAACATTTACTCACATATGGAATGTAAGCACACATATCATGATACTTTCATTTTACCTTGATGATCTTTCTTGCTGTTTAGTATACTGTATGATTATGCAATTTGTAGTCAATATAACTGTATAGCTCCATAAGGTTATAGTGAAACCGAAGTGATAAGAAAAACTGTATGAAACTGGATGAAACTGTATGCTTGGCTGCTATGGCCTGTATAATCATATCCACTCAACGGCCTGTAGCCGGAGTACCAAACTGTATGGGGCGCAGATCTGCTATTCTATGTCGCGACATAGCCTTATCTACATGGTTTCTACCTAACCTCAATGGAGCATATTAATGGAATGACAATAGATAAAACAAAAGCAAAGTAACTGTGTCATAATTTGCATGCTTGCATTTTGTGTTTATACATGTGTTCATGTTGTCTTTTTGCTTTAAAATGGTTGAAGACATACAAGTTGAGAAAAGGAATACAATTGCATAGAATTCATAACTTCATACACCATTTCACATCATTTCACAATTGCATAGAATACAATTACAAGTTGTGTTTACCTCATTTCACATCATTTGCATGCTTGCATGTTGTTTTGATACATGATTTAATGTTGTATTTTTGTTGTATAATGATTGGACGCATACAAAGTGAGCAAAGGAATCCAATTGCATAGAAAAAGAAGTCCAAAAGTGCATGAAAACACAAGTCGCGAGCGCGCCTTGCAAGGTCGCGAGCGCGTAAAGCACCAAATGAGAGACAGTGAGTTATCGGGCACAAGTCGTGAGCGCGCACTTGAAAGTCGCGAGCGCGTAGAGTGCAAAATGAGAGACAGTGAGTTCCCAGGCCAAATTCGCGAGCGCGCAATGAAGGTCGCGAGTGCTTACAGGCCAAAGGCCAAGTCGCGAGCGCGCACTTGAAAGTCGCGAGCGCGAGAAGTGCCAAATGAGAGGCAGAGAGTTTCAGGTGAAAGTCGCGAGCGCGCAAATGAAAGTCGCGAGCGCGTACAGTGCAAAATGAGAGTCAGTGAGCTTCAGGCACAAGTCGCGAGCTCTTCATGCAAATTCGCGCGCGCGCGTGTCGCGTTTTCCAGCCTGCACTGTCTGTACTCTTTTGGTCATATCTCTCAATATACAACTCCGATATGAATGATTCAAAAACCCATGTAAAGCTAACACATAGAGGAACAAATAACTCTTCTATGACACTTCCTAATTCCATCATTAAATGGGGTCAAAATCCTGATGAAGTTACTGGTCAAATTTCCAACAAGCCCTGTTTCAACATAAACTCAATATTTACTTCATTTATTCAATACCTCCCCTGTTTTCTCACCATTACCAGTCCTCCCACTCAACATGAAGCAATATTGTCTCATTAGCAACACACCACACAATTTCTCATGCAAAGAAAATGGTAAATGAAGAGAGATATCACACCTTCACTTAACAAGCTTGGAATCTTCTTCTTAGCTTCCTTTTTCTTCTACCTTTGAGCTCACCTCTCCTATACATGAGAATTCTTATGAATCATCTAAAAATATCACCAAATGATTCAAGTATGAAATTCAAGAAGGTTTACTTACTTGGATAGAATAGAAGTTGAATTAATGTTTGAATCCCATTAACATCTTCACTACCATTAAAAGTGATGGAGAAAGGAAAGTGGAAGAGGAAAGTAGAGGAAGAAGATGAAGATAAGGATGAAGAAATGAAAATGAAATGGAACTCACGGGTAGTCTCTAGAATATCATGGATTTTTATGTAAAAATTACCAAATGGTACCTCAAGTGTCAAAATGGTACAACTTAATACCTCAACTTTATATTTTAGTGCAAGCAAGTCCTAATCCTTATACTTTGATCTTTTTGTTTCCTTCAAGTAAGTCCACTTCTTCTCCTTATTTCATTCTAGCCCACTCTAGACTCTAATGGCTCGAACCGAGTTTTGGATCAGCCCGACTCGACTCTAAGCAACGACTCGATTCAATAGAGAAATGGGACGTTACAATAATTGAACCATCTATAAAAGCGAGTTTGTTCTTGGAAGCCAGCCTCCATTTTCATTCCCCTGGCCCTATTAAAATATCATCGATTAATTTAGAAAAGACAACCACCAAAATGGGCTACCACAATAATTTAAATACTTGACAAGTTTCAAACCCAAAGGTGGAAACCCTAAGCCCAAAGATGGATGCCCCAAGCCCACATGGTGTGTAAATACCTAGGACATTCTAGAATACTCCACCCACAAGATATTTTAATGAAATATCTCACCTACTCTAGAATGCTCCATGTAATCTCCACCGTACATTTTTGTAAGTAAATCATAGCTGTACATTGAGGAGGTGGAAATGCCTATAAATATCATCCCTCACCTCATTTGTAAAAACCAAGCAAAAACCAAGTCCAAGAAGCAAGTAAGTAATTCTTTCCTTAAGCTTTGCGAAAGTTTGCTTCTTATTAATACAATTTTATTTGGTGTTTTGTATTAGTATTATTTTGGTTGCCCTTCCTGTTATTATTTTTGGTGTTATAAATTATTAATCAATCTTAGAGTTTATCACTGCATTGATATCCAACAGGCCCAAAAATGGTAATTTGATCCATCAAGAAGAGGTGATACAAGAATCAATGCAGGATTCTCGTTTGGACGAAGGAAGAAAGGATTGGAAGGATTTTGAAGGTGATCCGCCATTGCAGATTAAAGGAGAATTTCTGTAACTATCCAAGTATGAGTTAATAAGAAGAAGCAAATGAAGAATCTTTTAGAAAACGAGCGCAGGAAAAGCAATTGCTTTGATACCATGAAACGAGATTTGATTGAGAAAAATTGAAACCTTGTATTTATTAATCTATGAGTTTGATTATATACAAGAAATAAGAAGATAGCGAAAAGAAAATAATAAATGAGGAAGTTGTAACTTCCTATAGAGCTGTGCTAACAAACTAAATAAGTTACAGTTAATTTATTGTCAATTAAGCAATTAGTTACTTAGTGGGCCAGTCTCTTTCTTTTGCTTTCTTTTCATTTTGTTTTTGCCTACTGTGTATTTTTCACTGTCATTTATGGTTAATACGACAATTGTTGTTTTTATTGGTTTTCTTCTAATTTGGCCGTACACAACCCATTTAATTAAATAGGTTATGCATATCGTGTTCGTATCAATCGTTTAATTATGGTGTCGTGTTCGTGTTAACCCTAATCATATGATGTCGAACTCGAGATGCCAACCTGTTTTAACACCTCGTTTTACCAATAGTCATTAAAGTTAACCATGGTTAATTTGGGGTCCATATTAGATTGTTTTTTTTTATTTCCAATCTTAATCCTAATTGTATCTTAATCTTAAGATGTATAAACTCTCAACTTTTCATTTTAGGGTGGAGTTGTCAAAAAATTAAACTTGGATTAATTACAACAATCTTTAAAGGCGTGAGTGTATATATATATAGTCTTGCTTTCCCATGCAATTTAGACTTCTAGCCTACTTTAATATTTTTCCCATACATACGTTCTGGTTTTTAAAATTAGTAGATCAGTAAATTATTTATCCTGTAACCACTTCTTATAATCGTGATAGCACATCATACTAATGACCATGAGTGGTAATAAGCTTTAAGTATCTATCATTTAAGTTGTTAACTAATAAATTAATTTTTCAATTTTGAGAAAAACACATACAAGGGTGGAATTTTTTGGGAACCAATTTAAATAGAAATTTCAGCAAAAATTAAATAAATGAATTAATTTAAGCAAAAATAAATCTATGATAGCTTAGAGTTGATTATTCTCAAATGATTCAACTACAGCTTAGAACTCATTCCAAAAAAAAAAAAAAAAGAAAACAGCTTAGAAAATTGATGGAATTAATTATTGTATTTTGACGTTTTAAAGAAAGATGCAGGACTTACTTTCCAGCATCTATAAATAACTTTTCTATTAAACTTTCTATTAAAAAAAAAAAGAAAAAAAAAAAGAAGAAGAAGAAGAAGAAGAAGATAGTTTTGACATTAAAGAGCTTCCTGTCCAAGTCAGAACTGTCAATCCATTTTTCTGTGGAAGGAGGATCAGGGCTTGAGGTCCAGCCCATGGCTCTAGCCCTAGTGAAGGTCACAACTGACCTCAGGTACTGAAGTTGAAAATTCTGTATCTATAAAAAAAGCATTCATTATTTTTATGTCTAATCATGTAGAATATTTCATATAAATTTGTGATATAAGAATTTCATTTTTCAATATATATAACATCTTTAAAATGAAAATTTTCACGTTCTAAGAGATAAGAAGATAAAAAGGGAAAGTTATCCTAAATGATAACCGAAGAAAAGAAATCTGATGAAATAAAAAATAATAATTATATATAACCTGAATAATCTGTCATGAGTATCTGCAGTACTAAATTAACATTTACCTTGAGTGATAATCCTAAAATCAATCTTTTTTTAAAGGAAGTTTACTTTCAATTTCCTTTTAATTATCAATAAGTATCCATATCACTAATTGAATACCTTATATTTCTATTTTAAAAATTCAATTATATAGTCACTTGATTTTATTTTTATTATATTACTTGTTCAATTGGTCTATGTTCTAAATTGAACCCAACCCAAATAATATTTTGCTTCAATTTTTGATTAACCAACTTTAGAAAATTAGCACATTATTGAATAAAAATTAAAAATTTAGAAAAACTGAAACAAATAGTACAAAACAATGATAATTTTGCTTATTTCAGTTTATCAAAGATCAAAATGAAACCGAATCTTAATAACCAAAATTCTAAATTAACTTCCCTCAAAAAAAAAAAAAAAAAAAAAAAACCATCTAACTTAACTAAACAAATTGAACTTGACAGGCTATTTCGCAAGTGTATGAAATCGTAAATTAGTAATAAATAGTAAGTAGAGTATTGTCCCATGAAAATTGTATACCAAGTACTAAATTGTGTCAACATACTATTATTTAAACGACAAAAAGGAAAATAGATTGAAAATAAAATAAAACAATGAATCAGAAATCACACAAGAATATTTGATGAAAAGAAATCAAAGATTAAAAGCTACTAAAGATTTTGACTTCACTTAATTCTATCCAATTTATTTTATTAGTTTGATAATCAATTTTAATTGTTCAAGTAGGGGAAACAACCATAAAATCATTAACAAGTTCTTTCGATGTACTGTTAGCTATTTTAACCCGATCTAATTACCTATCTTCCAATAGCGAAATGATTAAGTTTTATGGTTTATTTAAGAATTTATAACCTAAGGTTGTTAACTCATAAAAACCCCCATGAGTCAAACCATATAGTTTTCACATCAAGTTATTATTTTCATGTAATTTATTAAATTTTTCATATCAAAAACTCTTCTTCCGATAGTAATTAATGAAATAAATTAATCCAGGGGAGAAATTCTGCCTGAAAGCATTAAGTTTAATAATAAATTATACTTTAAACAAAGAAAATCAAATCTAATATTATAAATTGAAATAGAAATTAAGTTACATCAAACCCTTAATATAAGAGTTTAGTTCAGCATAATAATTAAACAAAACTCAATTAAACTTGAAAATAATTTCATAATTAATATGAATTATGAAAAATAAGTAGAAATACTAAAAATCTTAACCAAAACTATATTAAAAATACTAAAAAAATAAAACCTATCGGAACTAAAAACCAAAAGGTCAAATTAAATCAGTTGGGTTTTTGGGTCAACTCTTTTGTGAAAACCATTTTATGCACATCTCTAATGTCACTTTTGGTCGACAACCCCATTCTAATATTAAAAAAACGCAAATTACTATGAGTTGTTGAGGTTCGATTAAAATTATTAGTGCATTCTTGCTGTTTGGAGAAATTACTAGGAAGTCTTTGAAATTCGGTCCCATTAAACTATTTAGCCCTTTTCCATCGGAAAAATTATTTTTTTATCGTTAAATACCTAGTAATATTTGACTATTAATATTTAGTCCCTCATATTTACTACTTAATTACCATTTATAGGGGGTGTGCACAGTACTGCGGAATCCCGATTCGTTTTCAAAAATCATCCCGAATCTCAAATCCCATCTAAAAAGTATTTATGGAATGAGACTGGTTCTTTAATTAAAATAGACCCGTACAGTCCAAGTTTTGTCTCATCCTGTTTCGTCCTGAAAATCAAGAATTCCCGTCCCTAAAATTCTGGTTTTTTAATATAAATTTCAAATTATGTTCCTAAAAATCATTTTCATTGTTTTTATTTTAGTTTTTTTATAATACCATTTACTGATAAAGTAATAATAATACGAAAAAATAATATGCATTTAAATATAAAATAAATAAAGTAATTAAGTATATTTTTCAATATAGGTTTTTCCTCTTTCATTCCATAGCATGCGTTAAGTAAATCTTTTTGAATAATTTTTTTTTCTATTAAACAAAAATGCAAAGATTAATCAATACAAGAGAAATATATCAACATCAATTAATCTAATTACTGGATTATTAGCTATGTTTTTAATACTATCATTATTTATTTTTTAGATGATATCAAGATTAAATTAAGTAAGTATCAAATTTAAATTAACTTAAAGACAACAGTGACAAAAATAATGACGCGTTAAAATTCATAAAATACATATAAAATTAAATTGTATATATTTTTTTTGTATTATTTTATTTTATTATATTTAACACTTTTATTAACCAGAAAATAACTAAAAAATCTTCTATTATAACTGTAGTAGTAGATCATCAATGATTAAATCAATTATTCGATTTATTCTTTTTTTTTACTCAAATTTATATAAATGAATTATGTTGAATGTAATTGATGAATATAGTAATTTTTATCTTTTTTTGATGAAAAATAATTTATTAAGATTAAGAAAAATTTCAATTGATTTCCAACATGATCCATTCTGTCCTGTTCTATAAATCCAAATTTCTATCCCGTCTCGTCCCAAAAAGGGACAAGATGGGATGAGATATATATTTATTAGAATGGGATTGAGACTCCATTTTGTACATCCTGATATTTTGATGGGATTAGAATTATGTAATTTCCGTCCCAACCCGACCCATGCACACCCCTAACTATTTGGTTCCTCACTTAATATGAAAAATAACGGAAGGACTAAGTAGTTTAAATGAGACCAAATTTCAAAGGCTTTGTAGTAATTTTTTCAAACAGTAGGGATGAAATAGTAATTTTAATCAAACATCATGGACTTCATAATAATTGTCTCTTAACAAAAAAGAAAAAGAAAATAAGATGGATAAAATATAATTGAGTCCCTAAATTATATTCAAATTAACACATTTAAGAAATAATTATGATGTCTCTAACTTTTGCTTCTATCTACGGATAGAAGCAAGGCGGGTACCCGCGAATTTTAAGCTACTCATACCCATATCTGTTTAAAATTTTATTATTCATATTCGTCTCAAATTCGTTTAAATATCTATGTAAGTACTCTTATCCAAATCCATTTAAATTTTTACTACCCGTATTTGTCCAAAACTCGTTTAAAATACCTTATACAGGTCAGGTACTCTCAAATTTAAACTATCCAAATTTGCACTTATTTAAAATATAATTTTTATTAATAGTGGATAGAATACTGGTAGGTACCCACTTTCAAACTAGTTTAATATAGCGGGTATCTAAGAATTATATCCGTATTCGTTACAGGTAGTAATTTCATTATCCGTATTTGTTCTAAACTCATTTATAATTACCTTATCCTTTTAAACGGATTGGAGCAGTGCGGATACCCTAAAATATCCGCATCGTTTTCGTCCCTATTTTTGTCTCACTATTAAGTCCTTCCGTAAAACAAGTGAGCTTATCGTCAATTAGATACTTTTTGAGCGGAATATGCTCATTTTTTAGATGAAAAGAGCTTAGTTTTTAGATGGAAGGACCCGACAATGAGATAAACCATATGTTAGGAATGTCATAATTGTTTTTTAAATATAGAGGGACTTAAGTTAATTTGAACATGATTTATGGATTCAATTAATATCTTACTCAAATAACATTTTGCTACAAAATTGCCTTGTCTGTCCTTTGAATAGAATAATATCAATTCCTCTTACCTCTGTACCTCTCACTCACCCACTCGTTGTCTCTCTCTCTGGATTACATGTCAATATTTGGAAGTAGGGTGGATCCGGTTTTTGAAACTATCTATTCAAAATGGAAACTTAAAACCGGAATTGGCCAGAATTGGAACCGGAACCCGATTTTGTGGTTGAATTTCGATTCTAAATTTTTTAGTACCATGAACTGATGGTTCTAAGAATCGACCAAACCTGGTTTTGACAATCGGTTAATATCGGTGGTTCCAACCGGTTGCAACATAATTTTTTTTTATTTTTTTAAAATTTTTTATCAAATCCCTACCTAAATACTCTAAACGGTTATATAACAGCTAGTTTTAGCTAGTTTTAGGGATATTTGTGAAAGTTAAATTTTTTGGATTTACTATAAATGCTGCATTATTTTCATTCTCCTCATACCCAATTGTTTCTCTCTACTCTCCAATTTGTAATTATTGTTAAATAATTTCACAATCTCTAATTAAATTGAAGCCCATTGTTTAATTTCTTTTAAAGTTTTAATTTAAAAATTATTCATAAATATTTAAATTTTAAATTTTGAAAAAATTACTTCATAATTTTTTGACTTTAAAATTATATGAAGCGCCTTAAAAACCAGTGGTAGAACCGTTTAGAACAGTCAGTTTTGGAATCTTTAAGGAACTGAAACTAGAAATATAATCGGCCGATTCCAAATTGTAACCAGAACCGTAGATTTCAGATTCAGTTCTAATTCCACATTTTTTAAATCGAAACCAGTAGTTTTGGAATAAAAACCGGCATGTTGGCAACCGTGTGGCCACCCCATGTAGAAGTGAATGCATAGGAACATCATAGGTCTATTACTGAAGTTGATGCTAAATTTTTTGAAGGAACTCTTACAACTGAACTGAAGTTTTGGTATTCACTATTCAGGAGTTTATTGGAAGCTGCACTGAAAATCCCAGACCTTGGAACCTAGACTTTGGAAGCTCTACTCAGTAATTTTCGACTCAATTGATAATTGCAAATTACTTGCTTAATCATTGTTGTTTGAGAAATTTACCCAAAGAAAGGATTTTTTTTTTTTCTTTTGCAAATTACTGCAGAAGAAGCAGTAAATATATAGAACTTCAAATTTGGCATGGTTTATTTTGATCTTCCATTCCTTCTATTTCTTCTCGACAAATGGTTGTGAGATCAGAGATTTTTTTGGGCCATCTTCTCTATTTGATGGTGCTGTATGGTTTTTTTCGTTTCCCTTGGACTCATAAATTCCTTTTGTAAGTTGTATTACTCGTTTTTAATTTAATCTAATTAATATTCTCTTTGGCTGATGATTAAAAAAAAAAAAAAAAGAAAAGAAAAAGAGACAATTGTAAAAGACGTTAATACGTTAATAAGAACTTGTCTTCTGTAGTACATCAAGTCTAAAAAAGAACTTTTCACACGAAATTAATAGAAACACACTGAATTGATGAAATTTAAGTGATAAAATTAAATATTTCATAAATTTATTAGCTTTTTATTTGAATCAATAAAATTAATTAAGTCGTAATTCATATAATTAATAATTTTTGCCAAGCTATGTAGCTTAGATATATCATCATCCGTCTTTCGTGGTTGGTAGCAATCATTATTTATATGAATATAAATAAATTTTAACATGGTGTCAATTTCATTATTTTAAAAAAATAGAGAAATCTTTGTCTCATAAACTGAATTTTGTCAATTCAAATATTTTTTATTAATGATAAATTTTAAGCCATTTAATTTTATTTTAAATGACAGTCAAATTATAAAATTTATTTTCAATTAAACAATGAAATATGAAATTTATGATTTCCTAATACATGGATCTTATATTAAAGATTCATGTATTTCACGTCTTATCAATATAAATAAGCACTTAAATTATATATTATAGATAATAAATAAACGGATTATATAAATAAATTCAAAAAATAGAAATATTATAAGAGAATAAAAATAGAAACGTTATCGTACCTAGTGACTCAAATTCAATGTAAAACTGTGTTACCATATTTTAAATATAAATTGTTGATATAAAATCTTTTCAAAATATAAATTTGTTGATATATATATAAAACAAAAAACCATTATAAATTGTACCGAAAATTTCTACCCCAACAATGCGAGTGAAAAAGGCAAAAGGGTCCCCACTCTTACCTTATCCAAAAACGACATAGCAAGTCAAATCAAACGACTATGAATGCAAACCCTTTATCGTGGACAAAACCCAAAACCACCGAAAGCCAAACCTCTCCACTTGGCCTTTTTTCAACACCAAAAAGAAATTATATATATCATTTCGTTTCCTTTACAAACCATTCCCACACGATACAAACCATGCAGCCCGACAACTTGCCGGAAAATTCACACTTGTACCGGTTGCTTGCCGAGAACGGAGTCTTCAACATCGGACCGTACGGGTTCCCAGCTATGCAAAGCTTATGCAGTTCATCTTCTTCCTCTTACCATAACTACCCCCAAGAAAGATCTATAATTACGGATATGACACCACAAGATAGAGCTCTTGCTGCTTTGAAGAATCACAAGGAAGCTGAGAAGAGAAGAAGAGAGAGAATTAACTCTCACCTTGATAAGCTTAGGAGTCTTCTTCCTTGCAATTCTAAGGTAATTAATTGTATAGATGTTCATTATAATATTAATTAGCAATTTTTCTTGGAAAAGGATCTTCAGGCTTTAAAGATGTTTTAATGGCAGAGATTTTGAAATTTTTTTTAAATTTGCCTGAAGATTTGTGGAAATTGTGAAAGCTTTGATCAATGTGATTTTTTTTCTTGCAATAATTATTAATGTTTTTTCACTGTTTGGTATCTGAGAAACTGTGGGAGAAAGAAGAGAGTTAAAACTTTGATTTTTTAGACTTTTTTGACCGATAAAGCCGAAAAATCTCTGCTAAGTGCTGACTGACTTGACATTTGCCCAACATAATCATTATTAGCGAATTAGACGGTGTTTTTATATGAATTTTTTCTTGATCTTTCTGTTTTTCTTTTCTCTTCGCTTTCCCTCATTTTCTTCGCAAGCAAACACAAGGATCTATGCTCAGTTATCCATTACTACGATAATTAAAATTCAGATTCTGAAATCTTGGATCTATATATATCAGCCTTTTGAATGTTCAAACTGTGAGTACAGACCTTACCTGCAAAAGCAAAAGCAAAAGCAAGAAAGTGTTTTTTTTTTCTTTTTAATTTTGTTTTATTCTTGTCTCTAAATTATTTATAGGGTTAGTGTATTCTGTTTGGGAATTAAAGTAGCAAAGCTTTTTACATTCTTAGGGTTTCTTTCTGTTTCAATTTTTACAGACAGACAAAGCTTCACTTCTAGCAAAGGTTGTTCAAAGAGTTAGAGAACTAAAGCAACAGACATCACAAATTCCAGGACTGGAAACCTTCCCATCGGAAACCGATGAGATAACTGTACTTTCTGGTGAATATTCAGGCGACGGACAGTTAATCTTCAAAGCATCTTTATGCTGTGAAGATAGGTCTGACCTTTTGCCTGATCTAATTGAGATACTAAAATCTCTCCATTTGAAGACATTGAGTGCTGAAATGGTAACACTTGGAGGAAGAATTAGAAATGTACTTATAGTTGCAGCTGAGAAAGATCATAGCATTGAATCAGTACATTTCTTGCAAACTGCACTCAAATCTTTACTCGAAAGATCGAATGCTAGTGATCGATCTAAAAGGCGAAGGGTATTAGACCACAAACTAATGACCCAATCCCTATAATTTTTGTAGTTTCTTTTCTCCCTTTTTATTTGATTAAAACTTTGTCGTTTCAGTGTCTGTCTCGTAGTATAAGAGGTCAGGAGTTCAAAACCTATGACCCCTTTACCTCACCTAACTGAAGAAAAGAGCAATTCCTTGTTTGTAGTCTTAATTAATTATGGGGTTTTATATATTTTTTTCTTTTCTTATTTTAGTGTAAAAACAAGAAAAGAGGGAGATGTATTTGTGTGGGTAGTTTAGGGTTTAGAATTATCTCCATGCATGTGAATCTACCAATTGCTTGCAAGGAGAGAATGCATAGGGAAAACAAAGAATATTCTTTCTTTTGGAGCGCTAAAGATGAAGAAGCAAGAAAGGAGAAATATGTGTACGTAATTAATGTGATTCTTGAATCTGTAAAAGCAGAAATTTATGCGAGTTTCCAAGAACTGAATATTAGAGATTTGAATTCTGTGCATTTTTCTGTGTACTGGGATTTCATTGGTAAAGTATTAAGCTTATATATATATATATATATATATATTCTGATTTTAGAGAGGGTATGAAGTGAAAGATTTTTGGGGCTATATTGTAGGACTGATTGAGTTGGATTCATTCTCAGATTTGATGCTTGTAATGTGTGGCAGAGTTTATCAGACAATGATAGAAAATGAATAGGACAATGAAGGACAGAATTATTTTTTTTTCTAAAAAAAAATATATCTGTAAGAGAACTTAAGGTTGTGTTTGTTTGTGTTTTCTTTTCTGTAAATCCAACATAAGAATGACAAGTTCACTAGGAAAAACATTCTCAAAACAATCAAAGAGGATCTCTGCATTTAAAAGCTTTTTATATTTCTGAAGTTCTGAATCTTCCTTTGATCTTCATTTTCTTTTTATTTCTTTTATTTAATTTGTTAAGAAAAAACGAATTTTTCCTGTCCAATAAGGTTTTAATTTCTATTACAAAAGATTTTAATTTCGTGTCTTTATCCAGGTAATGGAGAGGGATATTTTCCTCAACCTTAAAAAGAAAAGAAGAAAGATTAGCTTGTTTTGTTATACAAGAGGAGACCATGCAATTTGCAATTTCTTTCTTTCCTTTTTTTTTTTTTTTCAAAAAAAAAATTGTGCTTATCTCTCCCCTATTGAAGTTTTATGTTTACTTACTAATAGTAATATAAACCCTTGTAGAATAAATATTTTAACTATTATTTTATTGGTTGAAACCCAACTATTTTTTTCTACCCTTGTTTAGTAAAATAAATTTAAATTATAAAACTTATTTATAAATATGATGTAATTTAATTTAATTATGTTGAACTAACAAAATGGTCAAATGCATCCTCCAATCACTTTTTTTTGTTAGTCTATAACTACCAATATCTAAAACCCACTGAATTTTGATTATGTCCAGCTCAAGTACTGCAGGGCTCATGAAGGTGGACTCTCCCAGCATGATAATTTTTTACTCAAAACCTGAATCCAAAACCTTTGATTAAAAAGAGGGAATTTCAATCACTCCATTTCGACCACCATATTAATCGTACTCTAATTACTTCAAGAGAATGGCACCTCAAATATACTTTTAACCTTTCTATTTTTTAAATTTCAAATTTGGGCAATATTCAGTACCTCTCTATATAAAAATTTTAACTAGAAAAATACAATCAATTAGTGTCTACATAAATAGAAGAATCCAGAATAGAATAAAAAGGAAAAGAAAACGTAAAAGTAAATTTTCTCCATATAATAAATCGAAAAACTATTGTTAATTTTAAAAGGTGTATATTAAGACTGTATTTAACGCTAAATAAATTGGCTTTTAGTGGTTAAGTTAGTGTTTTATAAAAATTAATCCATATAAGCTTTAGCTTTTAGCCTTTTCGAAAAGCTACTCAAACAGCTAACAATTAAATATTACTAAAATAATTAACAACTATTAAAATAATTAATTTTACCGAACAGATTTTAAAATTTGTAGCACAACTATAGGTACGTAATAAATCAATAGTATAATTGAGGTCTTATTTTATTTTATTTCCATACTTTGTATCTGGAGTACTTCACTTAATTTCCTCTTTTGCAGTAAATGTATATTTTGGGCCTGAATAAATTTGTAAAATACGGTAATATTTTGATTTATATTAAACATAATGATATGCACAGAGTTGCGAATAAATTTAAAGAATTGAAACAAGGCTTATCCTTAATCCAAATAGCTAATATTGGTGATTAAAATGTGCATACATGTACATGATGTCTTTAACGTGAGGTAATCATTTTGCAATATTTTATTTTATTTATCAATGAACAAAATCTTTTTAGGAATCCCAGTTTCTTTGAACAAATTTTATTCCTAATTTGTTATTATAAAAAGAAAAACAAGAATCATACACATATATATGCAATTAATTATTAGAGAATTGTGCTCAAATTGGATACGCAATTAATTGTTGGAAGTTCAAAATAATGGATATGCATGCATTATAGTATAACTATCCAATTAAATGTTGGAAGTTCAAAATAATAGATATGCATGCTATTCTTGGCCACTATTCGATTCTATGGTTGTTCTATAAGTTCAATTTGATTACTATTAAATTTCTTCCTTCTATTAAAGAGAAGAACTGCATTTCTTTTTGTATAACTATCCAAATAATAAAAAATCATTTATTCATTGGAAGTCTAATACTTTTGATTTGAAGTATCTAATCGAGTTTACGAAGTATAATATTTAGCCATAGACAATCGCTTGCTCCACTTGCTGGCTATTCATAGCCACTATTCGACTTTATGGTCTTTCTATAAGTCCGATTAGATTACCTTTAAATTTTTCCTTATTAGAGAGAAGATCTGTATTTCTTTTTGCATAACTATCCAAATAATAAAAAATACCAGACAAAACCACCATCATGGAATCTAGCAATACTCAGAATTAGATCTACTCATACTACATTTAATTAGTCGACATAAAGGATATTTAATTTATGTAGAAGATAAATTATTTATATTCAATATTGGACTATAGGTGTTTGTTATTAAGAATTTTACCTAGACTAAAGATGTTTGTTAAGTAATTTTAGCCGATATCTATCAGTTGTTGATTCCTATTTATATATATTATAATCTAATTTTATTAACTTTATAAAAATAACTAATAAATAAAATTATTTTTTTTCCAAATTAACATTTTATGAAATTCAGCGTTCTTTTTCTGATTTTTTGAATTTGTTTGAAACATGTAGCGGTGGCCTTTGAAGATGAGCAGTTAGCAAATTCTGTTTATGGTGGCGTGGTCTTTATGGCACGCTCGTAATCAGCTCATCTTTCAAAATAAGGAGATGTCGGCAGTTCAGATAACTCGAGTGGCTCTTTCATTACTTCTGGAATTTCAGGACTGCAGAGAGGGAGTCGCACAGTCTCAGTCGAGTACTCACAGCTCCTCACTGCGTTGGCAACCGCCTGTGGATGGGTGTTATAAGCTGAACACGGATGCTGCGGTTCGATCGGATGAGGGTGGGGTTGGTATGGTAATCAGAGACAGTCGGGAAGCAGTTATGGCTTCAGGTGTAGCATTACTTCATCTGCCTCTCTCGCCAGAAAATGCAGAAGCACAGGCGATTATCTTTGGGCTTCGAAGAGCGAAGGAGATGGGCTTCTCGCGGTTGGTCATTGAGTCGGACTGTCAGGTCGTGGTCAAGCTGTTCCATGGTACGGTTTTTCCCCAGTCGGACATAGGCACTCGTATTCTTCAGATCAAAGAGCTTGCTGCTGAGTTCCTTTTCTTTAAGTTTAGTTTTGTTGGTAGATCCTGTAATAAAGTAGCACATTCACTAGCTCAGTTTGCTTTATCCTCTGAGGTTTTATTTTTTTTTACCCTCAAAAGAAAAAAAAAAAAAAACCTTATCAAACTTTACTTTGATAATATTAGTTAGTCATATATGTAGTAACAAATAGTAAAATCATAATTTTTAGATATCGTTGAGATTCACTGGACAAATTATGCAAAAGACAAACCACCAAGTTGGATCAGCTAGGGACAAACCGTGAACAAAGACTGTTCAAATACAATATAGGTTGATGGTGGGTCATGCATATGGGAAGGTATTTAAAAAGAGGCTAATATCATTTCTTCCTAAATAATAATGACCATTGGATCTATGGAAGCTATTTCTGATCATTTATTTATTATATAAAAGAGTTGATATGATATTTGTTTTTTATTCAAAAGAGGGTTGTAATAAGTTCGGTTTATACTTTAACCATTCGACGTAAAATTACATTTAGACCTTCAATTAAAATCAATAAATAATTAATATGCATCCTAAGCACAACGCACTAAATAATTAATATAATTATTTAATATGATCATTTAATAATTAACATGATTATTTATTTCATATAATTAATTAATATTTAATTTTAATTAATGAATAATTTCCTAAATATGTGTCCCTATTATCAATTGCGCATTAAAAAATTTGACATGAATCTTCTAAATATTGAAAGGATATTTTAGATAATTACACAATCAAATATTACGTTCTCCATTCCCATATCACAATTACTTTCTTATTTCTATAATAACCTTTATTTACTATGTTGTTTGATCTTTTATTGAAATGACATATAATATTAATATAGGGTACGAAAAATGTAGATAAAATTTATTATTTAAATAATATCAATTAATTTTTCTTAATCTCAATCTCTTTTATACAGCTGTCTAACAACTTTCTTTTTATTGATTCGAATAAATAAATTATTTTCAAG
Source organism: Jatropha curcas (assembly GCF_041381405.1). NCBI lineage: Eukaryota > Viridiplantae > Streptophyta > Magnoliopsida > Malpighiales > Euphorbiaceae > Jatropha > Jatropha curcas. Next base: position 10,717,712 of record NC_143152.1, on the reverse strand, counting down.
GTAACTTAATTTCGATTAAAATAGATATTAAAAAGGCGATATATAACTTAAAAAAAACATAAACTTATTTCAACCAATGGAAAAAAGGAGGAACATTTCATTTATTGTAAAACACGCTGCAATTTAATCTTTATTAGTATTTTATAACTTTTAATAGATAGAATTTAGTTTTTGTGATGGTTAATACTTATGGAATAATATTATAATTTTGGTCTTCTGGTTTTGCTGTTAAAAGTTTCTGGCTATTTTAAGAACGAGCTTTTCAATTTTTTGGTTGTGTAGATCTTCGTTGACATATTTTTCACTTAGCTATCCATTTTAAGTTTAGGTGTAAAGTGGCATGTATGCGGGCATTTAGGAATGTAACTTAGATCGGAATATTTCAATTTAAATTGAACTTTCAAATTAAACGTTAATTTGGAATGAAATTTTGGAATACAGAATTTAAAACGGAATGCATTTTTTAAAATATCGGTATATGAAATATAGAATGGAAACTACAAATAAAATTTTATATTCCAATCCATATACCGAAATTTTATTTTATATTCTTTAATTTATAATTATATATTTTAAAATAAAATATTAAATTAAAGATTAAAATAAAATATCTTTAATTCTTCATATTTTTTAAGAAAACTTTTATTTGATTCTAAAACTACGTAGTTTAATATAATATTTTAACTCTAATCTTATAATAAGTAATTAATATATATTATGTGCTTGAATACTCCTATATACATTCTTGGATTGCAAATTACGATTCTAAGTTATAATGTCTTACTTTTTATTAGATTATGCGTTTAGAAATATTTTAGTTTACTTAGACTCATAATATATATTTTTTTTATGGATTTATCTCTTGTTAATAGATTTAGTAACTACATATATTGATACATTCTAATATGAATAGTATTATTTTTATTTGTTTTATAATTATATTATTATTAATTATTAAGCTGTTAATTATATGAACTGAATTATTAAATGTTAAGGGTAAAGTATACCTACTATCTATAAATATGTAAGACTAAATATTTTGATTTCTAGTTATATGTGATATTAATTTATTATTTTTAAAATTTAATTATGTCTTTTTATAGTATGTATATATAAAAACATGGTGATTATTCCTTGTTAAATTTAAAAATTTACATCTTAAAAAATATCATAATATGTTAGATGTGGGTCCCGTTTATGTATGGTACAACTCAAGAGGGGGAGTGAATTGTGTTTTCTAAAAATTTAACTTTCAAAAATAAAAATCAGAATTTTGTTGCAGCGGAATTAGAAAGCATTTGTGAGAGTTAGTTATCAAGTTTAGAACTTCCTCACAAAACTTATTGCAAGATTAGAAAGACTCTGTGAACAACAATTATTGCATTTAGAACTGCTTCACAAAGCTTAAACAATTTTAGAATAACTCTGTGAAGGATAATTATTGCATTTAGAACTACTTCACAAAGTTTTAAGTAAGTTTAGAAAGACTCTGTGAAGAGCAGCTATTGTGATTAGAACAGCTTCACAAAGTTTATTGCTATTTTAGAAAGACTTTGTGAAGAACAGCTATTGCGATTATAATAGCTTCACAAAGTTTATTGCTATTTTAGAAAGACTCTGTGAACAACAGTTATTGCATTTTAGAACTGGTTCACAAAGTTTTAAGCAAGATTAGAAAACTGATTATAATTCATATTGTGAATTACACTGAATATAGAAGGACAGATTAGAACTTGGTATAATCACAATACAGAAATCCAGAGTTCTAGTATTCCACAGAGATAAAGCTTATTTACGATTAGAATAAAAAACTCATTAACAACTTTGCATTTCTAAACAGATTAACAGTTATGTAAATAGAATATAATCAAGCAGAACTTCAGAAAGTAAAAGAAGATAAACATAGAGATTTATAATGGTTCGGCACTAACTCACTTATATCCACTCTCCAAGACGCATCTTGAGATCCTCCACTATGTTATCTCTTTTCAAGGGTAAGGGACAAATCAACAATACAAGGAAATAGATCAACCCTAGATCTAACCTTTATTCTATTAGATTTTCCAAAGGTTCTAGTTAACCTCAACCCTTTCTGTTTTTGTAGAGAACAAAAACTCAAATCAAGACATTAAAATCTCACACAAGGAGAAGGTCGCTTGATAACCTATTATACCATAGCTTTTCACCTAAGCTATTACACAAAAGTTTTTCAAATAAAGAGCCTGTCTACAACAGATTACAGAATCTATATAGACAGAGAGAAATGCAAATATAAGCACAGAAAGAAACAGAAAACGAGTTTAGAAAACAGATTTAAAGATCAGAACTGTTCTTCAGAAAATCTTGTTAATAAATTTTCTTTTCTCTTAAAAATTTTTCTTGAAGCAAAGAGACGAAAAGAAATAGGGGGATTGAAGAGAGAGCTTAGAGAGATATAAACTTTGAACAATGGACTCATACTCTTTTGCAAAACCCATTCTTTTTAAAAGAGGAAATGGTTTTTATATGAAAAGATGATATTCTCTTTAGAAGTTAACGTTGAGATTATTGCTTTAATGAGCAATGAAGTTTCTGATATTTTTAAAATAAAGAGACAATGCATGGGCTGTAATTAAAAGGGCTGTCAGACCACTTTTAATACTCACACACGCAATATTTGGAGATCAAAGGTTCAGGTTAGAAAACAGTGTAACATTTATAGCAGAACAGCCAGCTGTATTAGAAACAGACAGCTGTATTAAATCAGAAACTGTTTTTCAGATCAGAAACAGCTTTTTGCAGAATTTCATTTAATAGCCACCAAGAATATTTACTCCAAAGATATTTTAGATGGTAAAACGTGAAGAGTAAAGATTTTGACTATATTCTCTTAATAAATTTATTCGAAAACATTTTAAAAACAATTTTGAGAGAGATAAAATAGATTTGTGCTTATAAAATTATTTACTCTCTATCCTAAAATAATTTCCTAAGACTTATTATAATACTAACCAATAGAAAATATCTTCATTAATCTTCATAGTCTTCAAATAAAATTCTTGGGTTGTAGGAACTTCATTTCTTCAATAATTTTCATATTTAAAAAAAATCTGCATAAAATAATATTAGCACATATGAGAATATTAAATTTATTTATTTTGTATAATCATCAAAATCTCAAGATAAAATTGACCCTTGAGCCAACATTAGATTTGTATTTAGTTAAAAAATTTAGAACTACCAAATTCTAAATCAAATTTCAATTGAATGGTATGTAATAAAATTTCAAATTCCAAAATACTTTGAATGAAATGGAATGCAATTTCAAATTCAAAATAGTTTGAAACGAAATTGGAACGAGAGTCATACCATTCCATACGGTCCGAATTATACTCTGTGGTGTTAGTTGTTGAATTAGCCAAGTTTTTTCTAAATCCATTTTTAATAAAATTAAATCTTTTTTCTGGTAAAAAAAATTATGGAATAATAGATGCACATTATAGTTTGTCCCATAAACAAGATCATATAAAAAGGTAGTGGGGTAGGTGGTGGACCCCACTCCACGCCCAATTTTCCCAAGAATGTTTTGTAGACATTCTGTCCCTCCTTTGACCAAGTTTTACAGCTTTCTTTCTTCGGTTTTTTTTTTTTCGTTTTTAAACTATAATTTTTTATGGAATTCAACAAAATGCTATACTCTATCGAGTGATTTGAATTGAATGTTGAATCTAAATCTACTATTTTATTGAATTGAATAATTAAAAAAGAAGAAAGAACGTAGAATTAACAATAGAAAATAAAATTACATAAACTATTATGTGTAGTTTCATAAAATTTACTTCTTGGTTTTAAAAATAGTTTTTTAAAAAGTAAAGAAAAAAATTAAATAAGTCTAAATAAATAAGTTTTGTTTATTTTCTTAAGGGAAGGAACGAAAACTAAAAAAATTTAATTGAAAAACAAACGATATCTTGTTAGGGTTGTAAATAATTCATGCTAACACAGTAAGTGGTAAATGCATATACAACTTGATAATAGATTTAAATTTAAATTTTCTTCACATAATACTAAAAAATTTCTAAATAATCCAAATGATTAAATAAATGAAACGAAAAAGGAGAAAAATGAATATAAAAATGCTATTAAAGATATATATGAATGAAGTTATAGTCACAAGTATAAGAAAGATGGTGTTGCAAAAATCTTGATATTCAAAAATCTTGATATCCAATCATTTAGGTGTTACTAACTCCTTGAATGGTGGTAAATTGTCATGACCGAGACTCCCCTTGTATGCCAAAGGCATGTTTCAAGTTCCAAAGGGGTGCTTTTGGGGCCAATTTTAAGTTTGGAGCCAATCTGCCCATAAGAGGCAGGCCAAAATCCAAGTCCCACCAGACATGGGCCACCAAGCGCAGAGCTTGGGCATGCCACTGTGCTGGCAAGCCTGGGGCGAGCGACATGGGTGAGCTGTGCAAGTTGGGCCGTGCCAAGGGGCTGAAGGATTCTAGAAGAGTCTAGAACCATGTGGAATGTTCTAGACAAGTCTAGACAGTGCCAGAATGATTTGGGGAGATCTAGAAGGTTCTACGACAATCTAGAACCATCTAGACGGCCAGAGCATCATCTGGAGATTTCTAGCAAGTTCCAGGCCTACCTAAGGGCTTCTAGATTCTTCTACTAAGATCTACGCCAAGACATGCCTAGAAAGTTCTAGAAAGAAAGTCACCTATGTGTGTGTGTGTGTGTGTGTGTGCAGCCATGTAGTTGTGGGCATACAGAGATATAATGAGTTATAGAGAAATAAAGTGAGCAATAGATAGAGCAAGCATAGTGTACAAGGCATAGCACACACTACTTCATACGCAATGTAAAGTTTTCCTTTGCTTAGTGGATTCTTTTCCCTCTGGTCTGTCTCTCTAGCTCTTTTAAACTCTAAAGCTCTATTACCTTGCCATCATCCTCACTTTGAGGGTTGGGAAGGCTGACTAGCTGACTTGTGGAAAAGTTGACTAGTGTCGCATGGACAATTGCTATCCGCAGTGAGCCAGAAAGCACTGAGCTCGTGATAGTTGGTATTAGAGCCCTTTCAATCCAAGCGAGGTTGTGTAGAAGCTTAAGCCATTAGGTGGAATGGTAGACCAAAGTGTGGTCACTCATCTAGCCGAAGGAAGCGGTGCTCTAAGGGTTAAGGAGCAGGGTGGTAAAAAGAGAGGGAGGTTGAAGTCTCACGAACCAAGGGTAGATTTGGGCGATGTGGAGACTAGACTCGCCAAGGTGGAGCTTTGGTTGATCGATGGTGAGGAGGAGTATGAGGAGATGGGTGTTCGTATTAAGGAACTTGAGCTTGGGATGGAAAAGTTCCAAGGGGAGATACGGGGCACGCTCGACTCAGCCATCGACAAGCTCATAAAGCAAGGTGAGTCAATTTGAGAATCCTTCTCTAGTGAGTTTACTTCCCTTAAGGATGAGAATATTAAACTGCATGATGAAGGCAAGCTCTTGAGGGATGAGCTTAAGAGCCTTATAACTGAATTAAGGGAAGTAAAGGATGAGATGGTCCTTCTTAAGAGGGTTGTTGCTCAAGGGGTTGCAAGCTCTTCTTCAAGTAGTTTTGCAACTGTGCCTTCGAGGGTTGAAGTGCCAAAACCTAAGGCATTCTGTTAGTCAAGGGATGCCAAGGATATTGACAACTTCTTGTGGGGCATGGAGTAATACTTTCGAGCTATAGGCATCACAGAGGACGCTAAGATGGTGGACCACATACCTTTGTACTTGGCGGACACCGCTTTGATTTGGTAGAGGCGGAGGCATGCAAAAATGTTGAAAGGCCTATGCACCATCAACAAATGGGGCAATTTTAAGGAGCTTAAGAGACAGTTCTATCCCAAGAATGCAGATCATGAGGCAAGAGCCAAGTTGAGGCGTCTCACTCAAAAGGGCACAATTTGAGATTATGTAAAGGAGTTCACTGAGTTGGTCCTTGAAATTTCTGAATATCTAGACAATGAGGCTTTGTTTGCATTCAAGGATGGACTTAAACATTGGGCTTAGTTGGCACTCGAGCGTAGAGGTGCTCAAGACCTTGCCACAACCATAGCCATTACTGAATCTCTCATGGAGTATCCGAGGACGGACAAGGGCAAGTCCAAGATGCATGAGAGTGAAGGAGATAGAGGCCATGCATGGAAGGAAGCTTCAAGCCTAGTAAGCCCAAGGAGGATGTTTACATGGCAGGAGTGAGCATAATGGTGAAGCAAGCAAGTTCACTATGAATGCTTCCTTTGTGACAGTTCGCATCAAGCAAGGGATTGCCCTAAGAAAGGTAAGTTATCTGCCTTAGTCTCCTACATTAAGGAGAAGAAAGAGGAAGAGAAGAGGCTTGGTCTAATGCACCTCCTCAATTCCATGCAAGCTAAGGGTGATGGGAATCACCGAGGCAGGTTAGTGGTTGAGATTGAAGTTCAAGCCAAGTTGGTCCAGGCTGTAGATGACACGGGGGCAAACTTTGTATACATAGCCAATGAGCTTATTGATGAGGTTGCCCTAACTTATAAATGGCAGCACGATATAGTGAAGGGCGTGAATGCTAAGGAGTAGCCCATCACTGGTGTGGCGAAGAAGGTGGACATTCGCATAGGGCAATGGCAAGGCAAGACAAATATTGTTGTTGCTCCTCTTGATGAGAAGAAAATGGAGCAAGCCATGTCTTGACTTTGCAATTGACCATGGGTACAGAGTGGACTAAACCCATGTATATAGTTGCCATCACGTGTAGCCATGACTTTGGTGGGGGAGAGGTTCACCCTAGCCAAGTCAAGAAGGAAGAAAAGCCTTATGAGGTAAAGCGAGGAAATAGTGTGCCAAATCGTAAGAGGACACTAGGCATAAGTAAGCTGAAGTATGCTGAGTTTCCTGAAGCCAAGGGACAAAAGGGACGTGTCTCGAGGGGTGAAACCGCGAGGGTGTAGTATAGCATTCAAGGGAAGAATGCTAGGGTCACTAGGTGAAGTGACCAAGGCACATAAGAAATTACAAAGGATAGGAAAGGGCAACAAGGACAAGCCCAAGCGTACAATAAGCAAGCTGCCAAGTGAAGGAGTCGGGGCAACCGAAGGCATCGTAGGCAAGAGCTTCATAGGGATGAAGTTCTTATGCCAAGCACACTTGAGGGGTCCAAGGAACATCCAAGGAGGATTTTGTATGGAGACCATGCACACGTTCGAATTGCCAACATGAGAGGTAAAGGATCTAAGGCTGTTGTGAATGTGTCGAGGACGACACCTGCTTTGGTAGGGGAGAATGTCATGGACCAAGACTCCCCTTGTATGCCAAAGGCATGTTTCAATGCCCAACTGGGGTGATTTTGGGGCAAAATTTTAAGTTTGGAGCTTATCTGCCCATGAGAGGCAGGCCAAAATCCAAGTCCCACCAGACTTGAGTCACCAGGCATAGAGCTTAGGCATGCCACTGTGTTGGCAAGCTAGGGGTGAGCGACATGGGCGAGTTGGGCCAAGCTAAGGGCGAGCCAAGGGTTTGAAGATTCTAGAAGAGTCTAGAACCATATGGAACGTTCTAAACAAGTCTAGAGAGTGCCAGAATGATATAGGTAGATCTAAAAGGTTCTACCATAATCTAGAACCAACTAGAAGGCCGGAGCATCATCTAGATTTCTAGAAAGTTCCAAGCCTACCTAGGGGCTTCTAGAGCCTTCTACTAAGATCTAGGCCAATACATGCCTAGAAAGTTCTAGAAAGAAAGTCACCTTATTTATGTGTGTGTAGCCATGTATTTTTGGGCATACAGAGATATAGAGAGTTATAGAGAAATAGAGTGAGCAGTAGATAGAGCAAGCATAGTGTACAAGGCATAGCACACACTATCTTCATACGCAGTGTAAAGTTTTCCTTTGCTTAGTGGATTCTTTTCCCTCTAATCCATCTCTCTAACTCTTTTAAGCTCTAAAGCTCTATTACTTTGAAATCATTCTCATTTTGAGGGTCGAGAAGGCTGACTAGCTGACTTGTGGGAAAGTTTGCTAGTGCCACAGGGACAATTGCTATCCAAAGTGAGCCAAAAAGCACCGAGCCTGTGACAAAATACTTGGGTCTCCCCTTTCTTATTGGCAGAAATAAGAAATTTGTTTTCAACTATATTAAGGATAAATTATGAGATAGAACTAATTCTTGGAACAATAAGTTACTTTCTTGAGCGAGTAAGAAAATCCTTCTCAAATCAGTTGCTCAAGCTCTCCTTTCTTTTTGTATCAATGTTTTTGCTATAAACTCTGAAAAAAGATGAATTCTTTCTAGTGGGACAATAATAGATTAAGTGATAAGAGTATTCATTGGTATTCTTGGGATCGCGTGTGTCATAGTAAGAGGGATAGAGGCATAAGATTCTAAGACCTTCATTATTCTAATTTAGTTATACAAGGCAAATAAGGGTGGCGATCAATTTTAAAACCTAATACTCTTCTTCTTCATAGCTTCAAAGCTAATATTTTTCTTCAGGAAATTTTTTGTCTGTTTTGCTGCGAAGCAACCCAAGTTTTACTTGGAAGAGTATTTAGTCATACAGGAATGTTCTAAATCAATGTGTGATTTCTAATTTTGTGTAGTCTCAAGCTAACACATTTATTATTCTAATAATTATTAGTATAATCATACATATATGAGTTAATTTAGTGGTGGTGAACCACTCTAAATTAAATTAATTTTATTATATGTAAATTTATGATTTTAACATAATAGTACTTTACAAATACATAATATTGTATTTAAATGTTCAATCATATTATTTCTTAATTATATAAAATTTATTTATAATGGATTTGATGATAAATTTAAATTCTTGTTTAAAATATAATATATACTCTCTCTGTCTCAAAATATAAGTCATTTTAGGATGATTATTTTGTCTTAAAAATATAAGTCGTTTGAGTGTTTTAAAGAGTAATAAATGATATTTTTACAATGTCACCCTTATTTATACTAGTATTAAGAACGTGCTTTGCACGTTAAAACTCGTTATATTTAACCATTTTTTATTGTTTTTTTGAATATAGTTTATTGATTTTTTTATAATATAATAAAAATGATAATAAATTATTGAATAAAAAATAAATTTATTAATTTGGTGTTTTTTATTTTACTGTATTATTAATGCAAAAAAAGAGAAGAAAGAAAAAAGAGAAAAAATCTCAATTGTATATAAATAAAGAACCCTGCTCAAGTATTATCACGCTTGAGGCAAAAAGAAAGGGATACAAAATAAAAGGATAAGCAATAAGGTTATTATAAGTGTTTGGCAATGAAATAGAGAACGTTTTGCTCCTAACAGTTCTCAAGGGCCCTTCTTTGATTTTGGATTTAAATAGTCGTGATAAAGCCACGATGGAATATAACATTAAGTGCATTTCCGATGTCGTGATTATATGATTGCATCTTTGTGTGATATTCCATAAGCATGCATTCATGCATACAAGGATCATGTCATGTTCTCTGAAATTCCTTTTGTGCAGTCAAGATAGCACCACAAAGAGAAAAAGCACCAAAAGTAGTCAATTGGTTGAGGACAAATAGCCGATGGATTAGAGTTGAAGAGCCTTTGACCCCCTCTGATTTACCAAGTTCAGATTCTTCTAATTCGTTAGGCTCATGCTTTGAGATTGAAAACTCTCTGGTTCAAATAGATTTGCTAATTTTAGCTTCCACTTCTGCTGATAGAATGGCTGAGCCAAGCATTCCCGTGTTTGAGACGGAAAAGATGATTGAGAAAAAGTGGCGTCCAGACTTGAGAAGCTCATGAGATTTGATAAGGCGAAAGAACAAGTGGTGATAGAAGACGATGAAGCCAAGGGTGAGTTAGAAAAGAAGGAACACGTTGATGACACTTGGCAAGATGATGAGATTTTTAAGAAAATGTCTGCCAAGAAGGTTGAGTCTGAGCCAGTCGTCTTAAAAAAAATTGGAGAAGTAAGATAAGAATCTCGAGAAGCTACATGTGTTCATGAAGTCCAAGGGGATGGACCAATATGTCGACCTCGGCGATGGTAATGATGAGTTAAAATTAAAGCAAGCTATCCTTGTGACCTACAAGATGCCAAAGGTGGCAAAATACGATGGAAACGGTGACTTGAAGGTGCATTTCATGTAGTACAAGTCTATCATAGAATTGGCGGGTCTGCTGTCAAGGGAAATTTGAAAATGTTCCCAATGTCCTTAACTAGGTCTACCCAAACTTGGTATTATAATCTCGAGAAGAGAGTAAGAAGAGATTGGAATGAGCTTACCATGTTTTCCTTAAAGGAATATGCTTACAATCTCCAAATGAGAGTTATATGGCTAGATGGAGAGCCAAGGTCACGCAAATGAAGAACCGTCCGGATACCAAGGAACAGATCAAGATCTTTATAAAGGTGACTTTGCTAGTTTCCATGAGAAGCTATATTATATGCCGCTGATTGAGTTTACACAAGTTTATGAGGTGGGGACCGACATCGGGGATAAAATTAGAGAGGACAAGAAGTATGGGAACCATGCTGGAAGCTTTAACAAATCCAGGTTCTAGGGGTCCAGTCAGTCAACCAAGATTCCAACCAGCACAAGAACACAACAACTGTCGCTCTAGATTTGAGAGCCACCAATGTGCCACAAAGGAGATTTTCTAACTTTGACACTCCTCTTTCTAGGGTATTTGAGAAAGTTAAAGCAGCGAGTTTATTGAAGCCGCTTATACCAAGACCTCCACCGGCAATTTTACCAAGGAATTTCGATAAGAATGCTTATTGTCACTTCCATCAGAGTAAGGGCCATATACCCGATAATTGTTTGCGACTAAGGCACAAAATTCAAGATCTAATTAATAATGGCAAAGTGACTGATCCAGAAAAGTCAAGGCTAAGCATGAGGACTAATCCACTTTCGAATTTTCGAAACGTGTCGCCTCCTAAGAATCTATACATGGTTGAGTCTAGCAAGACTCTTGAGGAGGTCATGGCCGAGTTTGAGGAGAAGGAAATAAGGGGGAGACATGTTGTTGGAACAAATCTATGTTATGGTCCTAAACATTTGGGACAGTGATGATGAATGGTTATAATAAAGCAAGCAAATCTGGGTAGGAAGTGATGATGAAGTAAAAGTGAATCCAGTGATTCTTCATATATGGAGTAGCGAGGATGAAAAGAAGCAAGAGGAGTGAATCATATGACCTGGAGTGGTCAGATCTATCAGCTCGATATAATCAAGCTGAGGGGAGAAAATGTGAAGGCGGCACATCAGGTGTGCCGAAGAAAGAAATAGAGGATGATGCTTTAATGAGACAATTGAAAAGAACCCATGCAAATATAAGCATATGGGACCTGTTAGTATCTTCTAAAAAGCATCGAGAATGCTTGCCGAAAGCTATGGTGGAGATTTTGGTTACATCATCAATTTCATCAACTGATTTTATGGGGCTGGTTCAGCACAATCCCCTCACAATTACTTTTCTAATGGTGAACTCCCTCGCAAAGGAAGGAATCACGCCAATGCATTATTTATAAACGCTGAGGTTAGAAGGAGAGTGACCGAAAATTTGATGATAGATGATGGGTCTACCTTGAATGTACATCCATTAAAGCTACTTTCTAAGTTCAACTAGAATTGTCTGATTTGGAACCTTCTAATGTGGTGATTAGAGCATATGATGACTCTAAGAGATAATTAGAGGTCATATTCAAAACTGTGATCAAGGTGGGGCCGATTCAAAAGGAGACTGAGTTCATTATGATTGATATCCCTCCAACTTTTGCATTATTGCTTGGGCGCCTATGGTACCATTCTTTGGGAGTAGTGCCTTCAACATTACATCAAAAGATAAAATTTCCATTTAATGGGGAAATTATCAACATACTTGTTGCTAATGAGAGAAGCATAGCTACGCTATATGTGGATAAGCAGGTTATATCCCATAGAGTGGTTTTTATGTTATTGTATTGAGCACTGATATGGGGCCCAATGTCTCCAACATCATAAAGAGGATGAATTATAAAGAAGGTAAAGGACTTAGAAAGGATTGACAGGACATCACAGAGACACTTGAGATCACACTCCAAGGAACCGATTAGGCTTGGGTTATAAATTTGGAACCACACTGAAGAAGACATATGGCTGGTTGGACATGGATGGACTTTTCATCCGTTCGAGTGATCATTCCTCTTCATGTCTGCCGATAGAGCCTTTTAAGCATAAGGGAAAGACACACCCTGGTCTAAAAATCTTTGCTAATGTTATTGATATGTTAGTGGTTGAGCCTAAGGAACCAAAGTTTGAGGAAGAGAAAGGACAAAAAGAAGAAGAGAAGACACCCGAGAAAGAGGGGTTAAGGGGCTACAAGCGGCCGACGAAGAAGGAAAGAAAGAGGAACAAGGAGAAGGACAAGTTGCTCAAGAAGTGAAGAAGGAAGAGAAGAATAAAGGTAAGAAAGCTTTGAAGAAGCTAAAGTCCCTTTTGATGTGTTGATTTCTATTAGTGACGTCTGACTGTAATGAACTTTCTATGCTATTTAATGAAATGAACTTTAATTTTGCTTACTTGTTTGATGTTTTTCCTGATGGTTCCATTTATCGAGTAGATAAGCACATGCGCATATTTGACATTAACTCATCATGCATGCTTGAATTTAATATTGGCACAAAAGATAATCCACGAATTCAATGAATTGGGCCAAACCTAACGCTAGAGTTAAACACAAAATTTAAAAGTCTACTCATGGACAAAAAGGAAGCCTTCACATGGAGTTATGAAGACATTCCAGATAGACAGGTTTATCGCAGAGCACACAATTTCTCTGTATCCTGGAGCCAAGCTAGTGAAGCAGAAGAGAAGAAGGTTAAGACCAGAATGGTCTGAGAAAATTAAAGAGGAAGTGACCAAGCAGATAGATGCAGGATTTCTTGAAGTGGTTCAATCCAGAATGGTTAGCAAACATAGTCCCAATTTCTAAGAAAGACGGAAGAGTCAGAATGTGTGTGGACTACAGGGATCTAAACAAAGCATCACCGAAGGATGATTTTCCTCTCCCTTATATTGATATCTTAATTGATAATGCAGCAATGATGGGATGCTACTCCATTATGGATGGGTTTATAGGGTATAACCAGATTCTTATGGAATTATTGGATAAGTCAAGACAACATTTGTGATGGAGTTTGGTATTTTCTGCTGTCGGGTGATGCCGTTTGATTTAAAGAATGCCGGGGCTACTTACCAAAGTATGACAACTACTTTGTCTTATGACATGATCCACTAGGAGTTAGAGGTGTATATTGACGATATAATTGTCATGACGAAAACACCGGAAGAGCATCCAGCAGCCCTCGAGCGTTCATGGATAGAGTAATTATGTACAAGCTAAGGTTGAACTTGAAGAAGTGTGTGTATGGGATGACTTCCAGGAAAGTGTTAGGATTCATTGTAGGACTTAAAGGAATAGAGATCGATCCAGATAAGTAGGTGTAACTGTTGAGTTCTATGGTGGCGAACTAAACGGAGTCAGTTATAGTGATCCTGCTACTGTGAAAAAATATGCTAGACGTGCTCAATTGGGTGAAATTTTTGAATTAGATCGTGCTACTTTGAAATCTGGCGATCTAAGAGATGGAGCCGCCTGAGACAGAAAAACAGGTGAGAAGGTTTCTGGGAAATATTCAGTATATCAGCAGGATCATTTCGAAGTTGTCTATAGCATATGATCCAATTTTCAAGCTTTTAAGAAAAGATCAGCTAGTAAAGTGGAACGATCATTGCCAGATAGCTTTTGACAAAATCAAGGAATATTTGTCAAGTCCCCCAGTTTTGTGCCCACGAAAGCTAGGGAAACCCACAATTTTGTACTCGGCAGTGGAAGATGCTTGAATTGTAGCCATGTTAGCACAAGTTAATTAAGCCGGTGTTGAGAAGGCAGTGTATTACTTGTGTAAAAAGCTTCTTCCAAATGAACAGAAATATGCCTTGATTGAAAGAATTTGCATAACAATGGTATGGGCTACTAGAAAACTTCGACATTATTTTTAGTTTTATAAAATGATAGCAGTATCGAGAATGGATTCGGTCAGATATTTATATGGAACACCAGCACTAGTGGGAAACTAGCAAGATGGCTAATCCTACTATTAGAATATTGAATATGCCACCAAGAAAATTGTCATAGGACGAGCAGTAGTAGACTTTTTAGCATCACATCCAGTTAAAGATAATGAATAGTGGGGGATTGATTTTCCCGATGAACATTTGAGTTTGATAGAAAAGAAAGGATGGAAGTTGTACTTCGATGGTTCAGCTCATAACAAAGGAGCCGGAGTAGGCATTTTGTTAGAATCTCCACAAGGAGAAGTTATTCTAATATTGAAAAGGTTACAGTTAAAAGTAAGGAATAACATGGAAGAATATGAGGCTTGCCTATTTGGGTCAGAAGCTCTGATTGCAATTGAAGCAGAAGAAGTTGAAGTTATTAGTGATTCGAAACTAGTCATCAACCAAACTAACGATATTTGGGAAGTTAAAAAGGGCAGGCTGAAACCTTACATTGATTATCTGCATGCTGTTGTTCAAAACTTCAAAAAGGTGACCTTGACACATATAAGCAGAGTAAACAACCGAGTACCATATGCCTTGGCTAACTTAGCATCAACTTGAGAAGAGATTTCAGTTATGTCTAAGAAACCGTTTATGATGTCTTTGGGTAGCATCCCGTGTTATGAAGGCGAAAAGATTACGGATATTGACGAGGATGAACAACCATGGTATTATGATGTCCTACAGTGGATGAAAAGAGGGTTTATCCAGAATCAGCTACTACAAATGACAGAAGAGCTATACAACGTTTGACATTACAATTTGCAATATTAGATGGTAAGTTGTACAAAAGAATATCAGACGGGGTATTATTAAGATGCATATCAAAGAAAGAAGCTGAAGAGATTATGAAGCAGATCCATGCAGGGGTTTGCGGCACCCACATGAATGGAAAAGCGCTTACTAAAAAAAATTCTCAGACAAGGTTTCTTTTGATTGAGAATGGAAAAGGATTGTATTTCTTTCATGAAAAGGTGCTTATGCCAAATTCATAGAGACCTGAGTCACATTCCTCCTTCAAAATTACATCCTTCTATTTTGCCATGGCCTGTGACTTGGGGAATAGATATCATTCGCAAGATTTCACCACCTACTCCTAATAGAGACGAGTTTATAGTGGTTGCAATGGAGTCCAAGATTTCGGAATGTCAATGGGTAGAAAATCACTATCAGGAATTGGCAATCCTAGATGGAAAGAGGCTTGATGCCCGATTCATGGATCAGTTATATAAGAGGAGCATAGCTAAGCACGTCAACAAGAGAGTTCATCCAAAGCCACTTAGAGTAGGGGATTAGGTTCTGAAAAAGAGGCAGCCAAATAGTCACGACCTAAGGGGAAAGTTTAAGCCAAACGGGGAAGGACCATTCCTGATCAGGAAGATGTTTTCCAAAGGTGCAATGAAGCTATCAGACATGGAAGGCAATGAGTTTACCGAACCAGTCAATATGGCAGGTTGAAGAAATTTTATGTATAGCTTAAAACGTTTAAGGCGAAGCCCAATTAATAAATTCACCTTTTGTGCTCTTATTAACTTTAAAGCTTATTATGTTAAGTTTGTGTTGATACACAAATGTTGTGAATTTACCTTGGTGATATAGAATAGTAGGGAATATATTAAACATTTTAAAGAAAAAGTCATTTCATTCATAATAAGTGCATACATTCCATAAATTGCACATTTAATAATTGTTTAGTACATTTCATTAGAAATCAGGATAAAGCATCTACATGCCAGGTCCTAACAGAAATCTAGTTGTCAACAGATCAGCCGACTCTAAATCAGCACCGACTTTAGAATAATCCTGCAACTAAGAGCATTACAAGTTTGAGGAAGAAGTGTAGGCCACATCAGAAATGGGTGCAGTCGTACGATTAGGCCAGGTGGAAACAAAGCGAGACAGATATCGCTGTGTAAGAAGGCCACCCTCGAACCGCGTGTCATCAGGGACAGCCTAATGACGACCGTACTGCCTAGCTATGTGGCTAGGGTAATAAGCAAGTGCCATGGACAATCCACACAGTGGCACACAGAGTATATAAGAGAAAACTGTGACTCGCTCTATCTACCACCAAGGGCAAGTCCATCTGACTCCTTTGGAGGTCAGATTCTGAAAAATAGTAGTCTAGTCTTTCGCGGTCTCGCCAATAAAATGGCACTGATGCTGGACATAGACTCGCGGTCTATAATCAAACATCAAATGGTCCGGTGGTGGAGCCATCACCTGTAGCTTCTCAAAAGCCCACAACTGTAAATGTATTAAAAAAAAAAAAGAAGAAGAAGAAAGAAGAAAAAGAAGAGAAAAATAAAAAAGAGCTCGTTAAGTTGAAACCCTCAAGAGCGACTTAAGTAAAAGTTAGAGCATAAAAAAAATAGATAATAAATGATAATAATAAAAGAGAAAAGCTCGTTAAGTCGAAAACCCGCAAGGGCAGCTTAAGCAAAAGTTAGAGCATAAAAGAGAAAAGAAAATGAAAATGCAGTTACCTATAGTAGAAGTAGACTCCCCATAGGACCTAACATCGAGCTAGAGTCCCGAGTATGCTCTCCTAGCCAAGTAAATGTCTCTGCCAGAATAAGTGGAAAAGGCATGTGTCGCCTAGCCATTTGCTCAATTATGGGCACTAACCTAAGGCTGCCATAGTCATCGATGCCACTAAGTGGTAAGTACTGACTAAGAAGGAAGAAGCAGACAAGAGAAGGCCATAATGGGCTAGTGCGGTCCATACTCATTGCATGTTCTGCAAGCGGTCGCAGGGACATGACATCAACTCTAAATTCATAAGACGGTATCTCATAAGTCGAGAAACTAAAGACAAGCAAAATCAATGAAGCAGGGTCTATGTCCAGCCGAGGCACCATAAGAATTTCTTCAATCACGGGTATTCTCCCAGAAATAATGTTGAGTTCTTCAAATAATGAATAGATCTCGAATTCGTTATGATGAAATAAGTTATGCGAAGGATCAAAGTGGTTTATCAACCATTGCAGCAATCCAGGTGGAACCTGAATGTTCTGATGGTAACTCAACCCGTTGAGTTCAAATGGTGACAGCGAATCCAAATCTTCACAGTTAAGATTGCAAAATAATGCTTCAAATGCAGGCGCCAATGACTGATCCATGGAAAATAGGGAAGAAATAAGAAGTTTGGGGAAGTTTTTGAGTAAGAGCTTTGTCTGGAATGAGAGAGAAGAGCCTTTGTAAAGTATAAAAAGTACTATGGCCTTCTATAGCAAAAGAATAAAAGGACAAATTGATAGCTGGCTGCCAATGCAGCACTAGTGGCGCACGCCACTAGTTAGCAGATGGTGGTAGAAAGTGTCATTTCGTTGTTTTTACTTCTCGGATTCAACAGGCAATGTAATTATTAGCTATGAAGCATAAATACTTGAATATCACTCAGAAACATGTAAAGAAATTGGCCTTTGCCTTCATATATATGAAAATAATCATTCTTTACAAGATGTTTCCCAAATAGGATCCGAATATAGAGAATGAAAAGAAGAAAAAGAAGTAGAAAATCAACTAGGGCAGCCGGCTCAAGACATGTTCGAGGCCATCTCCTCCGAGTCCTTGCTGTCGGACTCCTCAGTTTCTTCGATAATAACTAGCCTGCATCCAGCTCAACGACTAGCATGACCACCATACTGAGCTCCCCGACCTCGACCTTCTGGAGGCACCATGCTAGCACTGTACATACATTCATAGACATCAGTAATTGCATTACACACATACATGGCATATGCATTACATATTTTCTCTTTTTTTTTTTGTTTATACTTACAGATACGTGCTCATTGGAGTGCCTCGCCACAACAAGCTTGAGATGTGCTGCTTCATACAGTTAGCTTACCTCATGGTAATCAGCAACGGATACGTTTAGGATGAAGTAGGGGTAGACAATAAGAAAGCAGAATAATCAAAAGTAATAATTAGAATAAAAGAGTAGAAAGTACTCACATGGGTATAGCCAGGTGGAGACATTGGGTATGGACTCACCAAATGTGTCTCCAGGATGCCCTGAGCAGTTTGAGCTGTGCGGTCCAAGATGAAAGAGAATGAGGCACCCAGTCCATCCTCTGGCTTGCCAACGACGATAGCCGTATCTGGAGACCTAGAGTTTAGAGCCTCTACTCGCGCGTTTGCCATGCTATTGTTGCTGTAAGGATAAAACACAGTCAGTGAATAAATGAGAAACAAATATTGGAGGAAAGCCGTGGACAAAATATCAAGAGTGGATGAAGTTCACCTATACTGGGGCATTGTCCTGTCCCCTATCTAACTCCTCCGCCTTTGCAAATGGATCAAACTCAACAGGAGGAGGGAGATGGACTAGGAGTTGGGTCTGCACAAAGATGGCATAAGCACCTGACACAAAAGTAGTTAAGTGGTTCGTTGCAGCTGACCCCCTTTGAGCAGCTGCAATATCCTACTCCAGTCAGATAGATCTACTAGAAAGCATGTAGTACGGTGCATCATGAGGCACTCTCCTTCGGTCTGGGCCTAGCTCCCATTCATACACCCTCTCATCAAGAAAGTACATGTTGTAGAATAAACCCGAAAGGAGAAGCCACCTTTGCTGGTACACGATGGCAGACAGAATGGAATCAGGGTAATCAGCCATATCGCCCCATGGGTACTTCATTATCTGCAAAAAAAAAAAAGAGAGAGAGAGAGAGAGAGAGAGAAAGGAAAAAATGTGAGGACAAGAAAAGAGAAAAAGGAAAAAGATAAAAAATAATGTGAAATTGCACACTCACACGGTCCCAAGTCAGACCATTCAAGAGCTATGGAACACCGAGATTTTTGATTTTGTGTACGCATACTTTCAGCTGAACTTCCATGCTCGGAGGGAGGGATTTCACGCTAGTGTTAGCATTGAAGCCATGTAACCTCAACATAGGGAGGACACGGTGCTCACAAGCCCATATCTGGACCGCAAATAAGACAAGAAAAAATAAGGCAAAAATAATAAAAGCATGGAAGAAAGAGAATAGTCAAGAAAAATACCTTAATGGCTCACCGATAGCCAACTTTCAAGTGCGCTCTGCAGACACATAGATCCATGCCATAATACAGATATGACAAGGTGGCAGCACCCCAGTTAAACTGCCTAGTCATATCTATGTCCTGCAGTGGGGCTAAAAGCGCTAGATCTACGTCATTACCATGATTTGTGAATAAGGTAGTCGACAGCAGGTAAAACAGAAACACTCGAGCTATAACGTCCATGTCCATCTCAACTACACGATCCTGGGCATAGCCTTATAATGGGAGATGATGCTCTTATACTGAACCCTCTTATCGAAAATGGTAGGCTCCATGCCTAATGCAACTCGAAGACTCTCTCACAAACCCTGTTTATCTAGAGTCCGTAGCTGATCATCGAATACAATAGACCACCCTTTGAAAGGTAGCCCAATAATGGCAACAAAATCCACTAGCGTGATCGTCATCTCACTGGAGTGTAGATGGAAAGTGTGGGTGGTATCCATCCACTGCTCCATAAGCGCCGTAATGCTAGCCAGGACTATGCGCCCTTGAATTCGAGGAAGTGTGTCAACGAAGCAGCCAAATCCTGCTTCCCGGACTTGATCCTGAACACGAGGAGGCAATTGGTTGAACCACTCGCCCACTGCGTAGGTGTTATCGCCCGATTTCCTACGTTTGGCGCTCTTTTGCAAAAATAAGCCACTATAAGTATGCTAATAAAGTGCAAAGGCATGTATTTTTATGTTATCATGCAGATAAATCGAAGAAAAGCGATGAAAAATACCATAGCGGCGCATGCCACAAACAAAGAAAAATACCATAACAGCAGAAGAAAATTAGTTGACAGAGATGTGGCGCATGCCACAGCGCACTCCATAACGATGCGCCACAGACAAAGAAACCCTAAAATCATCAAAAAAGGTAAAATCTAACTTTATTTTTGGTTCCTAACCTAATACCTGCATGTGTCTAGACCTAAAATGCAGGAAAAATAAAAAGAAAGGTCTTAGAATACCTAGGTCAAGCCCTAACAGTCGTGGGACGATAAATCATGTCGCAGACTGATCGCAGTCCCTACATTCGGAACGAACTCCCGAAGCTTGATGCCATGGCTTACGGGATGAGCCACGGGGATGATCACTGCATCATCTAGCAGCCAGTCCGTGACATTCTCAATAGCCATGAGTTTCGATTATAAGAAGAAGTAAAGAGAGAATAAAGTTAGTTTGAAAGTGACAAATGAGTGTCACTTTCACCTTTTATTAGAAATAATGGGTTATGGGCCCGACTAAGCCTCCAGGCCCAGTTAGGCCTAAAGGCCCACCTGCTGCGTCCAGCGCTCATACTTAACCGACAACCCGTCAACGGCTAGCTGCCTAAGCAAGGGCAACACACAACTAGCCACAGGTAAGTTGTCTTATTTCGCGCGCTGCGGCACAATTTTAAATAACACTTACACAAACTCACATAGATTCATGAATAATCAAATTCACACATTAATACATGCTAACTCACACAAATTCATAGATTTTTATGCCAAAATCACGTGCCACACAAGCACGCTTTTCTGGCCTTATCACGAAATTTCTAACCATAATTGGCCATAGAGCCTCTTTTCCTTTGTGTTGCAAGTATTGTTTTGAAGGAACCTCCTAAAGTGGAGCATCTTAGTTTAAGCCATCCAAAGTAACGCCCTATCTGAAGTGGAGTAGCCCAGTTTAAGCCATTCGAAGTGATGCCTCTCTCGAAATGGAGCAGCCCAGTTTAAGCCGTCCGAAGTGATGCCTTTCTCGAAATGGAGCAGCCCAGTTTAAGCTGCCAACAGGCGCAAGACAGCCGCAGAAGTCGCCAATAATCACCATGGTGCAATCTGTGTACTTGCCAAATGTCGTAATGGTATTGAGTCGGTCGAAGTATCATACCCATTTGTCCATTGAAGCCATCCAAAGTGGCGCACACCGAAAGCCGCCCGTTGTGGCACATCTCATTCCGCTTTTAACCAACTGGGTCTATCGAAGTATCGTACCCATTCATCCGTTGAAGCCATGTTAGTGGCACATCCCGAAAGCTGCTCGTATGGTGCATCGCATTCTGCCTCTCACCATCCGAGGGACAGCCTCCTAAAGTGGAACATTCTCAGACCAAAGCCGCCAAGATGATGCATCTCATCCATCAAAGCTGTATGTCACGCAAACCAGGTAAGTATTTTTTTTTACTTACATGTCTACCTTACACTTTGATGACATTTTACTTGAAAAGCAAAATATTATCAAAGTGGGGGAAAACTGTAGACGCTTAAATTTTGCCCCTAAAAAGTTTCAGTGATAATACACTATTTTTTTGCATAAAACTGTATCGAGATTCCTGATCGCCCTGGTTTTTGGATCGATGGTCCGTGGCTAAAATTACCCATGTGTTTAACCAATTTAATTTTTTGGGTTATCGGGCATTTTGCGATGAAACCGGGCCCGAGAAGCGCGTTGGGCCCACTTGGCACACTTCCCGATGTACTATCTCATTTTGCATACCATCCGATCTGATTTTGTAAAAGTGGGTCCGGTCCCGTTGCGAGGCCCAAACAATGGCATTTTTGCCACATCAACCCTAAAATGGGGCCACCCATCCCCATTTTCCTATAAATAGGCATTGGGGGTGTCCCAAAGAGGGGATTCTTTTGGAAACAAGGGAAAATTCTTGCATTTTAAAAACTCTACCAAAGAAATCTAAAGGCAACTTGTGTTAAACCTTGGATTTGAGTTGAGAACTTACTGTTAATCAATCAAAAGCGCCCTGTAGACAATCTAGAATCCTAAAAACACTTTTAGAACCAAGTGTTGGGTTTCCCTTCATCTATTTTTGAGCAAATCTTCAAAGAAATCACAAAAAGTAGTTTTTAAAAACCTATAAATGCTTTTTTTTTCCTTTTTTTGGTGTTTAAAAACACCATTTCTGGGTCTGGTTGTGAGGGTAACCTACGATCAACCAAACAGGGGCTTCTGCACCTCTATGGCGTGAGGCCAACAATAGGGGAGTGTGCCACTTCCGTGTGGCTCACACTACATGTGCGCAGAACCCCCCTATTTTACCCAATAAACACAGAAGCCCTTCTCATCTGGGAAAGGCCCTACGCCACCATGTGTGGAGTGCGCTATACACATGGGATGCTCGCCATAGTTCCCTGTAGTGCATGGCCCTTCGATTCAGGGGCTCTGAATGTATAAAACTCTAATAAATGTCCCAATTCGAAGACTCAATGCCTAAGCTCCGACCTTAGATGGTTCATGATGCATGTTAGGTCATATATGGATAAAAAAAAATAATAAAAACAAGATTGAGAGCAGTGATTGGTGGATTTGTTCATCCTTTAAAGATGAAGATCAAGGCCATGAGCTTTTAAATCCTGTCAAATCTTTGAATTTCTGCCTTTTAAATTTCTGGCCTTTAATTTACAAGCATTTTATCATTTCTGTCTTTTAATTCCTCATTATTTAGTTTGGTATTTATTATTAATGCTCTAACCTATGATTTATTATCCTTGTAACATTCACATTCATCATGTTTATACTCGTTGAATGATTGTTTGAAACTGGATTTTCTCTTTCTTTGTGTTTGATTGTTTATAGAATGGGTTTATGTTTTATTTCTATTGCAAAATTTAAAGGATCCTTAAAAGGATGCCCAATAAATTACTTATTTGTAATAGTTATTTGGGTTGGGGAAATTTGGAGGGTTTAAGGGTAGAATGTATCTTAGGAGATGGATTATATTCTTTTCTCCTTCCCCCCTTTCTTTGCATGTTTGGTGTTTGCAATAATTGCTTGAATGACATAGTTTTATAAAATTGCATTAAAACCGTTTTTGCATCTCAATTTCTAGTTAATTACATTATTAATTAGTGTGAATAAATTAACGACGAGGAGGCTGGTTTAACCGTGCGAAATGGATGCCTAACACCTTTCCATTTCGTACCTAACTCCCGACCCAGTCTCTGATTCACAAAATAGATCAGTTGGTTCCAAACAATCAACTAATTCGAGATTTTTCCCTAATAAGAGTGGCGACTCTAAATTTTTAATAAAACTCTTACCAAAGTAAGAGAACCTTTTTGAGGATTAACGAATGGGTCTAATAACGAAAACTAATTTTATTAAATAAAATAAACAAAACTAGTTTGAACCCATTTCTTCTTTTTAAAGGGGAAAATGGAAAAACTCGACGTCCTCAGCCACTTGGGAAGAGAGGGAGCTTATCTTACCATAGTTGGTTTGGGTACCTCGAGTAATGGGTGTTTGGTAATATGATTTATGATTTTAGGCCTAAAGATATTATTTTTAGACTGTGTGACCATCATATGTGTATTACAAGAAGGAACAGAAGCTGAGGAAGATTAAGAAGTAGTAGATAAAGAGGGAAGTGTAGAGGGAACAGACTTATTGACACAACCGGCTGTTGAGGGAGATGAATGAGACAAAATAGAATGAAACGAAATGAGAGTGTGAGTAGGATTAGAAGATGGAATATCACTCTAACCTGATGAAGATGAAGACTCTAAAGAAGGTTGTGTTTGAAAAGAAAATGTATTTTCAAGAAATAAAACATGACGTGACACTATATATTTTTTAGAGTTGAAGTTATAACAAATATAAGCACTTTTATGGAGGGAATAACCAAGAAAAATACATGGGAAACATTTAACATCAAACTTGGACTTTATATAAGGATGAAGACAAGGGTAACAGAGACAACCAAAGACATGAAGGGACTGATAGTTAGGAGCAAGCTAGAAAAGCCTTTGATATAGAGATGAAAAATTTAGAAGTGGTCTAGGAAGATGACTAATAAGGTAAGTGGTTGTTTGAAAAGCAAAACACCAAAAGAAGGGATGTAGAGATGCAGTTTGTAGCACAGTTAGACCTGTTTCAACTAGATGACGATGACGACGTTCGGCAACACCATTACATTATGCAGTGTGCGACGGTGTTTAAAGGTGATTGATACTACATGTTTGAAAATATTTTTGAAGTGCAATTTACTTCCACTCCAATCAGTATAGGTAAACTTAATCTTGACATTACAGGTGTTTTCAATAATCTTTTGAAATGTGAGAAAAATTATTATAAACATCAAACTTGGCTATTAAAGGATAGAACCAAATATATTTAGTGTAGTGATCCACAAAAATAATATAATAACAAAAACTATTTAGAGATTGCATAGGGGCAGGGCCCCATAAAATTAGAATAAACAAGTTCAAAAGGATGAGTACTTGTCAAAGAAGAAGCACCAAAAGACAACATATGACTTTTATTACATTTGCAAGGATTGCAAACAGGCTCCTTTGTGGAAGATACAGGACGAGAAAACTTAGACAAAAGAAAATTAAAAATTTTAGAATTGGGATGACCAAGGCATTGATGCCAAGAAGCTAATGAAAGATGAACATGTGGACACACAGGAGACTTCAACATGCTAAAGGGATTGAGTTTATAGAAAGACTGATCAAGCTGGCCTTTGGACAGAATCTCTCCCGTGTATTGATCCTTAATAAAAAAAAAGTAGGGAAAAATTCAATAGAAACTTGATTAGCATCACAAAATTGAGACACATAAATGAGATCAGTTTTCGCAGATGGCACATAAAGAACATTAGAAAGATGACACATTTTATTAGGAAAAGAAACAGTACCAGCACCAACATGAGTAATTGACAAACCTGACCCATCAGTGAAGTGTAATACATCATTGCCACCATATGGTACGTGAAGAGATAGATTACGCAAATCATTGGTCACATGATGCGATGCAGTTGTGTCGATCAGCCATGGGTTATCAAAGTTTGGTTTTGCACTAGAAAAATGAGATTGTGGATTCTGAGTAAATAATTCTCGAAAATAATCCCTGGCCTTGAAGCACTGTTTGACACTATGACTAAATTTCTCACAAAATTGACATTGAATTTTTACTTTTACTCCGTAGGTCTGATTGGACATAGAGGGTTGTGGACTTGGAAAATAATTCTCAGTCTTAAAACTAGAAGAACTTTCATGAAAGTCAGAATTATTAGTAGACTGAAAATTGTTGGAGGATATGCTAAAATTACCTTATTTTTATTTAAAAGAAGGTTTGAAATTATTGCCTTTTCAAACATGATTGGCTGTGATTGGAGTGGGATCAAAAGCAGGATCAATTTGCTTAAGATACAACTCATGAGCTAACAGTTTATCTTAAAGCTCATCAAATGAAATGATTGTATTTCGAGCATGGATTGCTGCAGCAATAGCACAAAATTATGGACCAATCCCTCTAAGAACTTGTACAACAAGATCAACATCAGTAATGAGACTGCCACATAGAGAAAGTTCTTCGGCTATGGATTTGACTGTGTGGAGGTACTCAGCAACTGGATGGGAATTTCGTTTTGTGCGAGACAATTTATCATGCAAAGAAAGAATTCTGATGGCTTACTTGTTTGCAAATGCAATCTGAAGTTTATTCCAAGTCTTCATTGAGGTCTTGACATATGCAATAATGTTCATGACAGGAAAAGATATCGAAGCAATTATGGTTGCTAAAATTAATTGATCTTGACATTCCCAAAACTCATAATCAGGATTTGAAATTTATTGCCCCTCCTTTTTAATGGTGATAGAAGGAGATTTAACAGTACCAAGAACCTAACCCATGAGATTATGTCCTATAAATAAAGGAGTAACTTGAGCTCTCCATGTGGAATAGTTGGCAGTCATGACCTTTAAAGGAAATTATGTTCTATTGATGGCAATAAGTGATTTGCCAAAAGAATGAGTAATATTATTTGCGCTGTTGGGAGTCATGGAAGAAGACAGATAAGAAAGAAAATTGCACGTGTGTAACACCCACCGCCCGATCTCGAAAGACCCGACGGTGGATGCCACATTCGGTGCCGGAGGCACCGTCCTAACCTACATATAAATCAAACAATCATATTATGAATTAGAAGTGACTTAGTATTCACAAGTTTAGCAAGTAATAGTATTCTGTTTTGAAAATGATTTGGGAGAATCCTACAGAAAAACTGCAAGAGTTTCCCCTAAAAATAGAAGTTGCCAAACATATGAATACAAAGCACTCCCAAATTCAAACTCCAAACCCCATCAAACTCCAATAACAACACAATAGCACTTCTATAATTTCATAACTCTATAGTTCCTCAATAACATTATAATATTCATCACTTCAATACATTCATTTAAATATATCAACTTCTAATGTTCTAACCATTAAATAAGTCCAAGTTTATCTCCCAATATATATACACCAAAATAATTTACAATAACATGCTTAAGTTATAAATGAAATAATACAGTCTCCAAAAATGTAATACTTATACATGCCATAATTTTTAGTTACATAAAATACTAATCAACTACCAAAAGATCTCTTCAACTCTGATGCTACTCTTCAGGTCTTTAAGCAGCAAGCACAATCTCCAACCTGCACGTGATAAAATCAACGCGCTGAGTATAAAACTCAGTGGTGCTCATAAAACACAACAAACCAATGTTGTGATGACAACATACTTAAAAACAATCATTTATATACATAAATGATTAAATTTGAACATGCAGTACATATGCACACCAACACATCATGCTTTAGAAATTCATTTGATATCATAAATAAGTTGTGGTAAATTAAGAGTTATTAACATAATGTGATCTCATTTATTTCACTTCCTTAAAAATATTGTATAAGGGCTCACATACACTTAGGAGAAAACGAAGCAGATAAGTTTTCATAGCTTATTCATAATGGCCTTAGGTCGCCAACCTTTTCATAACATATAGAGCGCGTCCGCCCTAACATAAGACACCCACGTGCCTAGCATATGATCATAGCTTCTTATCATAATGGCATCAAATGCCGAGCATGCTCATCATACATAATAAAATCAAATCATGCATCAAATTCACACCAAGTATATTAGAGCCCAAAAACATTTCTCATAAAATTCATTTTCTTTAGTCTTCTCATAATAAAAACTTAATTTAAACTTAAGTAATTCATAAAAATTCTCATATTTAAACAAAATGACTTAACATAAAAAATTTCCAGCATAAAAATATCATGGACCTTTGCTGTGTTTTTAAAACATAACCGGAGCTATGGGTCTCCAACTTAAATGAAATTAGAGTCGTTAGAAAGAAAAGACAAAATCCTACAAATGTTATGAAGGGATCACAGCCCAGATCAATATGGAAGATAACAAAACAAAGCTAGGAACACAGACTGACAGACCAGACCTGATTCAGCAGAACCAAGTCCATTGTTTCTTGAATTTCTACTAAACCCCACACTCAAATTAAACCAATCCAGAACGAGAGAATTCTCAAGACACAGGGAAACAACTTTTATGAAGAACTCAGAACCTAATCCTGTCATTATAGTGGTCAAAAAGGGCACTAAAGTCAGTGATGCATGTGGCCCGACACAAACAGAGTCAGTTTGGGTGTTTCAGCCATAAGTTGAGTTATATATCTCCAAATTGGACACAAGAGGATGGGTTGGAAAGCTAAGAGATAGACCTACAACTTGTATGAAGGACTCAGACACAAATAGAAACTAGAAAGGACCGAAAAATGGTCCTAAACCTCACTCAAAATCTCGTTTTTCCCAAATTCAGTTTACTTGAGCCATGAAAGGAACATGAACCACAAAGATACAAGGTAGAAATGTCTACCACAACATAAATACTCATCAAACATCATCCAAGAGCATGTAATGGCAACCAAAATTCAACAAACCAATCATTTCATACAAAATCTCAAAATATACACATAATAGCATAAAGGCACAAAATCAAAATTTGAGTAAGGTAAGTGTGTTTATGAACACTAACCTTCAAAACAAGCTTTAACAAGCTTTAATCAAAGCTTCTCAAGCTTTGGTCTTGCCTTTATCCTTATTAGAAGGCTCTCCACCCTCTACATGGAAGAAACTCAAAATCAAACAAAGAAAACAAATAAAAGAAGTAATTGGAGCATGATTAAGCATGTATATGCTAAAAGACAACTCTAAACCCAAAAATAATGAGATTATCATAAAATCACTTACTTGACCCAAGTAGGAAAATCACCAAATTTCTTGAAATTAGTCACCAAAGATTACTTCTCTAGCTTCACTCTCTAAGATTTATGACTTAAATCAAGTTGGATGGGTGTTTACTAAGTAGGAATTGAAGAAAATGAAGAAGAAGAAGAAGAAGAAGAAGAAGAAGAAGGAGGAGGAGGAAGAGAAACGTGGATGTAGAAGAAGATGGCAAAATTTGGTGGTCAATAATTGATAGTTGCTTTATTAAAGCAACTAAGGGGATATTTTGGTCTTTTCTTCAAATATTCTCCAATTAAATTCCTTCAAAATATTATTTATCTCCACAAAAGTCTCTAATTTATTCCATAAAAATAATTCCTCAATTTTCCTCCATAAAAAAAAATAATTGCTCAAATTTCCTTACTTAATATAACACCATAATTCACTATTCACTAAGTATCTAAATTCTCCAAAAATATTCCTTACTTACTTTCTACCCATAAAAACCATGCATACCTGCTCCAAAAATGTTAAATAAAATATAAAACATAAATAGTAATTTTTCGGACCAAAAATAATACCAACTTCCGGACCGGTGGTACTATTCACAGACCGGTAAACTACTATTAAAACACAGGAAAAAAAATGGGGCGTTACAGTTCTCCCCCCCTTAAAGAATTTCGTCCTCGAAATTCACCTGAATTAAACAACTAAGGATGTTGTTGTCTCATAATCTCTTCACTTTCCCAGTTAGCTTCTTCGGTCTTATGGTTTTTCCAAAGAACTTTTACCAATGGAATTCTCTTATTCCTTAGTTCCTTAATTTCCCTAGCAAGTATCCTCACTGGCTCTTCCTCATAAGTTAAATCTGGCTCTATAGTCACAGATTCCACTGATATTACATGTGATGGGTCGGACCGATACCTCCTCAACATAGATACGTGGAAAACATTATGTATCCTATCCAGGTCTGGTGGTAAAGCTAATTTATAGGCTAATGGACCCACACGCTCAATGATCTCATATGGACCAATGAACCTAGGACTAAGCTTACCCTTTCTTCCAAATCGCAATATCTTTTTCCACGGAGATACCTTAAGGAAAACCTTATCTCCCACTGCATACTCTATATCCTTCCTCTTCAAATCCGCATAAGATTTCTGACGATCTGAAGCTGCTTTCAATCTATCTATGATAATTCTGACCTTTTCCTCTGTATCCCGAATCAAATCTGGACCTACCATCTTGCCCTCACTCAATTCTGACCAACACAGTGGAGTCCTACATCTCCTACCATATAGTGCTTCAAAAGGGGCCATCTGAATACTCGACTGATAACTGTTATTGTAGGCAAATTCTACAAGTCAAATGTACTTCTCCCAACTGCCCTCAAACTCAATAGCACAAGCTCTTAACATATCCTCCAAAATCTGAATAACCCGCTCTGACTGACCATCTGTTTGAGGATGAAAAGCTATGCTGAAATTCAGCTTAGTACCCAGGGCCTCATGTAGCTTCTTCCAAAATCTAGAAGTAAATCTGGGATCTCTATCTGAAATGATGGAAGAAGGAACCCCATGTAATCTCACTATCTCATCTATATACAGCTCTGCATATTGCTCCATGGTGAAGTCGGTTCTAACAGGAAGAAAGTGTGCCGACTTAGTTAGTCTATCAACTATTACCCATACAGCATCTTTCTTTTTAGGAGTTAAAGGCAATCCAGTCACAAAATCCATAGTAACCTTATCCCATTTCCACTCTGGAATAGAAGTAGGGTGTAACAAACCAGAAGGAAACTGATGCTCTGCTTTCACTTGCTGGCACGTCAAACATCTCGACACATAATCTGTGATATCCCTCTTCATCGCCGGCCACCAATACTGTGATTTCAAATCCTGATACATCTTATTACTGCCAGGATGCATAGCATAGGGACTACTATGAGCTTCCTTTAAGATACTCTTCCTCAGCTCTGAAATTTTAGGCACACAAATCCGATCCCCAAAGTACAAGCAGTCGTCATCTTTAATCATAAATCTCTTTTTCCTTCCATCTCTAACTAGGTCTTTCCATAAGGCAATTGTCTCATCATCCTTCTGTGCATCTCGAATCTGCTGAAGTAGACTAGGTCTAATCATAAGCTCTGCCACGAGTGCACCATTACTAGCTACAGATAATCGCGTATTCATAGCACGTAAAGCAACCAAGGACTTCCTACCAAGTGCATCTGCTACCACATTAGCTTTACCCGGATGGTAATCAATGGTGAAGTCATAGTCCTTAAGTAGCTCTAACCATCTACGCTGTCTCAGATTAAGCTCCTTTTGAGTAAGCAGCTACTTGAGACTCTTATGATCCGTATACAGATGACATTTCTCACCATACAAGTAATGCCTCCAAATCTTCAAAGCGAAGACTATAGCTGCTAACTCCAAATCATGCGTAGGGTAGTTCTTCTCGTGTGGTTTAAGCTGTCTAGAAGCATAAGCAACTACCTTGCCCTCCTGCATAAGCACACAACCCAATCCATTATGTGAAGCATCACTATACACATCATATGGTTTACCCGAAACTGGCTGTGTCAACACTGGAGCCTCAGTAAGCATCATCTTAAGCTTCACAAAACTATTCTGACATTTATCATTCCACTCGAATCTGACATCTTTTTGAAGAAGCCTAGTCAAAGGAGCCGCAATGAGAGAAAATCCCTTGATAAATCTTCTATAATAACTAGCCAATCCTAAGAAACTCCGAATCTCTGTCACATTCTTAGGTGGCTTCCATTCAAGCACTGCCTCTATCTTCTTCGGATCAACTCTAATACCCTCAACAGAAATAATGTGACCCAAGAAAGCAATCTCAGACAACCAGAATTCACACTTACTCAGCTTAGCATACAACTGTCTCTCTCTCAATATCTGAAGTACAATTCTCAAATGGTGATCATGATCCTCTCTAGTCCGAGAATATACCAAGATGTCATCAATGAACACAACCACAAACTGATCTAAATAAGGATGAAAGATCCGGTTCATCAAATCCATGAACACTGCAGGAGCGTTAGTCAAACCAAACGGCATTACCAAGAACTCATAGTGACCGTAGCGTGTCCTGAAAGCAGTCTTAGGTACATCTGATGCCTTCACCCTTAGCTGATGATAACCTGATCTCAAATCTATCTTCGAGAATACACTAGCTCCTCTCAACTGATCAAACAAATCATCTATCCGAGGCAATGGATACCGATTCTTCATAGTAACTTTGTTAAGTTGTCTGTAATCAATACACAATCTAAGTGATCCATCCTTCTTCTTTACAAACAATACTGGAGCACCCCACGGAGATACACTAGGACGAATAAACCCCTTATCAAGCAATTCCTGAATCTGTATCTTCAACTCTTTCAACTCAGCAGGCGCCATCCGATATGGAGCAATGGATATCGGTACAGTACTAGGCATAACCTCAATACCAAATTCAACCTCTCTCTCAGGAGGTAAACCAGGCAACTCCTCTGGAAACACATCCGAAAAATCACATACTGTGGGTATATCATGGACACTAGGAGATTCTAACTCTGGAGCAAGTACACAGGCTAAGTAGGCCTTACGACCATGCTGGATCAATCTTCTAGCAGTAGAAGCAGAATAACATTAGAGAGGTAATCCGACCTCTCACCCACAACTACAATCTCCTCACCAGATGAAGTCTAGAGTGTAATCCTCTTAAGTCTACAATCAACCATAACTCCATGTCTAGATAACCAATCCATACCCAAGATCACATCAAACTCCCGGAAAGGCAACTCTATTAGATCTCCCAGAAACACATGGCCATAGATTACCAATGGACAATCTCTATACACTCGATTAACTACGACACTATAACCTAAGGGATTAGTAACCTCAATACTATGCTCTAACATATCAGCATGCATATTACCCAATCTACCCACATGTATGCCTAAATATGAATGAGTAGAGTCAGGATCAATCAAAGCATATACAGAAATATCAAAGAGAGAGAATGTACCAATGATAACGTCTGGGGCATCCTGCTCCTCCCTAGTCCGAATAGCATATGCTCTGGCAGGTGCTCTGGACTAAAGTTTTTCCACTGTCTCTGAAACTGGCCTCTGACTCCCAGTACCTCCTGTATCACCACGGCCTCTGCCCCTGCCTCTCGAAACATAAGGAGCTGACCTCCCTACCTGAGGAGCTGCACTAGCCAAAGTCATAAGGCAGTCTCGAAGCAAATGCTCTGTAGACCCACATCGAAAGCATGCCCCAGAAAATCTCCTACAAACCCCGGAATGCTTCTTTCCACACTGAGGACATGGCGAAATATCAATCCATGTAGCACCTCCACCACTAGCAACAGATGTGGTCTGTGGAGCTACTCTGCCATGAGTACCCTGTCCATGTCTCTGAATAGGTCTAGACCAGGTCTGTGATGGACCCCTGTGCCTCTTACTACTAGACTGAGCCCCAGAAGTCTGTCCAGATACCATACCCTGAACCCTCTTTTGTTGACCCTGTTGACTCTGTTGCCTCCTAACCTGCTGCTCATTCCTCACTTCCTCAAGCTCTAAAGCTACCTTCACTAGGGAAGACAATGATGTATGAGGATGAGCAACCAAATGCATGCGATATTCATCATGCAAGCCTTTCCTGAAGCGCTTGCATCTATCAGACTCAGTAGGAATCATCTCTGTAGCATACCTGCTCAATCGGATGAACTCTCTCTCATATTCAGCCACAGACATTCTGTAATATCCTCAATTTTGTAGTTCTTTCTATTTTAGCTTTTTCGATGAATTCGGTTATCCGAATAAAAGGAAAACTTAAAATAATGGGAAACACTATAGATTGAGGATATTAATATTAATTAAATGAAACATTAATTGATCTTTACAAATCCATGTGAAAGCTTAAAGGAAATCAAAAATGAGTTGAAAGATGAATGACTTCTCGGTAAAGCACGATTTTACCTGAAAAGCCTGAAAAACGGTAATTTCCGTACGATTTTTACCAAGTGGAGTTTAGAATATTAAATACACTTGGTTTATACCTAATAGGACTAAAGTAAAATGATTAAAAAGATTAGAGTGCCAAAGGATGAAGGGAAAACAAAAGGGAGGATTATAGTGCAATTTGCATTTAAAGGACATGGAAGGAATTTTTAATAAAGTTTATTATATAATTTTATTGAAGAAGAGGAAAGAACCACGACACTTCACTCATTGTTGCAGGCCAAACCGTTCAAGAAGAGAGGAGGAGGGTTTTGAGTCAAAACCAAGCAAAAAGAAGGTGAAAATCAAAGAATTTTCAAGTAATTCTTAAGAAAATGTTAGTTATTTTCACTTCCTCCTTCATTTCTATGGATTACTTTTTGAATTCCATGAACTTTGAAGTGAGGTGCTTGTTTGTGTAATCTGATTTGGTGAAGATGAAGTGATGAGAAGTGATTTAAGGTGATTTAAGATGATTGAAAGTAGTTATGCATGAATTCAAAGTCTAAGTTGCATAAGTCACCAAGATGGATGATTTTGAGTTTGGTTTTGATATTCTATGAACTATGGACTCTGCTATATCTTATATTATGATGTTATTTCAGTAATAGAAGAGTTGGATTGCATGAATTTGTGCTGGAAGTGAGTTGAGAATACTTAAATAAACTTATCATTGTTGGACATGTTACAGTTATGCTGCCTGACATTCAGCTTCTGTAATTGACCTATTTGACTAAGCAAATGAACTCCAAAATTTATGAAATTTGACATGGAGATAGGCTGAGATGTTGGGTAGGTCGTGTTAAAATATAAAGGCCATTGGATAAAAGGAAATGGAGTTATAAGTAAATCACTGCAGGCTGCTCAGCATGAGAAAAACTGAACTTCAGACTCTATAATTATGTCATTTAAAAATGCAAATGAGCTTTAAAAATTATGAAATTTTCCAGAACAGTACCCTAAGATGTTTGGAACATGCTGTCAAAATTTCAGGGCAATTGAATATGGGGAATTCAAGATATAGTCAACGCAATGCCAGCTACTCAAATGCTGAAATTCTGCATTTCATAAACCTTGAACGAATTTAGCATGCTATTCACTTCTATTGTTTTCATTGTTAGTATTTTGTGTCTAGGATGTGGTTAAGTGTTGGATATGAAGTGTTTCATGCTTAAACTCAGATCATATAACACTTGGACAAGTATAGTGAAAATGAAAGAAAAAGCATGAGACTACATTCTAATGCTTAATTTGCATTCTTATAGAAGTGCATGTGTGTACATTGTGTAGTATGATCTTAATGTGAGTATTAATATCATGCTACAGCTGCTGAGAGAAAGGGAGTTGAGGAGAGGGTGATTACTAGAGGAAAAGGGCTAGGGGAGCCATCTAGTTCAGGTTAGTGTATATTATTCCTTTCCTACTTTTATTTAAATAAAATGAAATTGATTTTGCAAAATATTTTCAATGGATTTGCTTTATGAATTATAATTATATTCATAAGTTTTTAAAGAGGAAAAAGATTATTTTGAAAGCATACGACCGAATGATATTTGTAAATGAATTTTATGATTCTTATACTGTGAAAGAGGAGGACGTTGGCCAATTGATATCTGTAGTATGAGGGGTGGCCGTGATTGAATGTTTTTAGCAGTGATTGTGAAACGAAATGTTGTCCATTGTGATTTTGATATTAGTACATAAATGGAATGGTTTAAAAGTCTTACAGCTGATATAGATATGGTTATTACCCCGAATATCATTTCATTTGTTGAAGTTGATATTACGATCGATTGAACATGGATATCATCACTAGATGATATATGATTGATATGAAATTCTCCCTCCATGTTGAGGTTGTAGATTGCTCCCTCTTCTGTTGAAATCATATCACAGATTGAGGTTGTAGATAGCAGGTCTAGATGTGCACATTAGACACTGATGGCCCTCAGAATTGACTCTATAAAAGCTGTAAAGACTATATTATGAATTGATGATTTAAATGGTATTGATTTATTTTGTTTCTTATTTTCTTTACCATGGTGGATTTATGAATTGTCATTCCTTATTATTTTTATTAGTACACCACTAAGCCATATGCTTAGCGATAGTTGCTTTTGTACTATCGCAGGTAAAGGAAAGGAAAAAGAACCAAGAGAGGATCATTTTTATTTGATGTAGATAGTATGCTACTGATATAGCTATTGTATATTTGACTTCTTTTGGAATATGTATGATGTATTAAACATTAACAGATCATTTATGTATATTTGAGCAGATTCATGTAAATTATGATTGTATGAATTTGAAAATTTATAGTCTATTAAAGTAATTAATTTCTATTATGTATCTAAGATTTGAACAGGACTCCAATATGTAATTAAATCATCCATGGACTTATGGGTTATGGAACCATTTTATTTTATGTTTTTTTTTATAATATGTTTAAGAAATTATATTGAGATTAATATCTACCAAAAGAAGTTATATATATTTAATAACTAAATTATTTTGCTACAAGATATAAA
This sequence comes from Jatropha curcas, assembly GCF_041381405.1. Classification (NCBI taxonomy): domain Eukaryota; kingdom Viridiplantae; phylum Streptophyta; class Magnoliopsida; order Malpighiales; family Euphorbiaceae; genus Jatropha; species Jatropha curcas. The sequence continues at coordinate 10,682,014 of NC_143152.1, read as the reverse complement.
AATGAAGGAATTAAAAGGATTAAGTCCCTTGTAGTATACTTAGTAAGCATTTATAAGAATTAAGTGCTTATTAATTATATTACGGGCGACATGCCATGTCTTACAGTAGGGTAAGGTGTGACACATTCTGCCCTGTTTTAATGCTAAAAACTCTGCTTTACGTTGGTCAATGTAAAGCTCCCCAATATATTTCTGTCTGAACTCAGAAAGAAAGAAGTCCCAAGTCCTCTGCTCAGCACTAACTGTCTGTGATACAGTATCCCACCATTGGTAAGCTTCCTCTCTCAATAAGGAAGTGGCACAAACCAAACTGTCTACAGGTGAGCACTGCATCTGCTCCAATATCCTCTCCACAGACTGGAGCCAATACTCTGCTGCAGAAGCCACATCATCCTTTCTACCCATAAACTCAACAGCTCCATATTTCCTCAGTTTCTCAATAGGGGGACGAACTGGAACAGGGGCTGGAGCAACTGGAGCTTGGGGAACAGCTCCTGTTGCCTGCCTCAAAGCAGCAACTAACTGCTGAACAAATGTATCCTGATTAGGCCCAGCAGGACCTGCAGCAGCTTGCCCCACCCTCGAGGCGTGCTCTGCATCAGAACCCACAGCACCACTAGCGGCATCACCAACAGGAATACCACCACTAGGAGGGACATAACTATCCACCTCCTCATCTGACAGATGTTGAGACATCACTCAACTCCTACAAAGACCAAAAGGTTCGCATCAGAGAGAAGTTCCAAACCAAATCAATATGGCATGTATTTAACTTAAATTACTCATACTCTCACTTCAAAATAGATAAATGCCTATATATGCATATAGCCCTAGAACCGCCTAAACCTATGCTCTGATACCACTAAATGTAACACCCGCCGCCCGATCCCGAAAGACCCGACGGTGGATGCCACATTCGGTGCCGGAGGCACCGTCCTAACCTACATATAAATCAAACAATCATATTATGAATTAGAAGTGACTTAGTATTCACAAGTTTAGCAAGTAATAGTATTCTGTTTTGAAAATGATTTGGGAGAATCCTACAGAAAAACTGCAAGAGTTTCCCCTAAAAATAGAAGTTGCCAAACATATGAATACAAAGCACTCCCAAATTCAAACTCCAAACCCCATCAAACTCCAATAACAACACAATAGCACTTCTATAATTTCATAACTCCATAGTTCCTCAATAACATTATAATATTCATCATTTCAATACATTCATTTAAATATATCAACTTCTAATGTTCTAACCATTAAATAAGTCCAAGTTTATCTCCCAATATATATACACCAAAATAATTTACAATAACATGCTTAAGTTATAAATGAAATAATACAGTCTCCAAAAATGTAATACTTATACATGCCATAATTTTTAGTTACATAAAATACTAATCAACTACCAAAAGATCTCTTCAACTCTGATGCTACTCTTCAGGTCTTTAAGCAGCAAGCACAATCTCCAACCTGCGCGTGATAAAATCAACGCGCTGAGTATAAAACTCAGTGGTGCTCATAAAACACAACAAACCAATGTTGTGATGACAACATACTTAAAAACAATCATTTATATACATAAATGATTAAATTTGAACATGCAGTACATATGCACACCAACACATCATGCTTTAGAAATTCATTTGATATCATAAATAAGTTGTGGTAAATTAAGAGTTATTAACATAATGTGATTTCATTTATTTCACTTCCTTAAAAATATTGTATAAGGGCTCACATACACTTAGGAGAAAACGAAGCAGATAAGTTTTCATAGCTTATTCATAATGGCCATAGGTCGCCAACCTTTTCATAACATATAGAGCGCGTCCGCCCTAACATAAGACACCCACGTGCCTAGCATATGATCATAGCTTCTTATCATAATGGCATCAAATGCCGAGCATGCTCATCATACATAATAAAATCAAATCATGCATCAAATTCACACCAAGTATATTAGAGCCCAAAAACATTTCTCATAAAATTCATTTTCTTTAGTCTTCTCATAATAAAAACTTAATTTAAACTTAAGTAATTCATAAAAATTCTCATATTTAAACAAAATGACTTAACATAAAAAATTTCCAGCATAAAAATATCATGGACCTTTGCTGTGTTTTTAAAACATAACCGGAGCTATGGGTCTCCCAATTAAATGAAATTAGAGGCGTTAGAAAGCTAAGACAAAATCCTACAAATGTTATGAAGGGATCACAGCCCAGATCAATATGGAAGATAACAAAACAAAGCTAGGAACACAGACTGACAGACCAGACCTGATTCAGCAGAACCAAGTCCATTGTTGCTTGAATTCCTACTAAACCCCGCACTCAAATTAAACCAATCTAGAACGAGAGAATTCTCAAGACATAGGGAAACAACTTTTATGAAGAACTAAGAATCTAATCCTGTCATTATAGTGGTCAAAATGGGCACTAAAGTCAGTGATGCATGTGGCCCGACACAAACAGAGTCAGTTTGGGTGTTTCAGCCATAAGTTGAGTTATATATTTCCAAATTGGACACAAGAGAATGGGTTGGAAAGCTAAGAGATAGACCTACAACTTTTATGAAGGACTCAGACACAAATAGAAACTATAAAGGACCAAAAAATGGTCCTAAACCTCACTCAAAATCTCGTTTTTCCCAAATTCAGTTTACTTGAGCCATGAAAGGAACATGAACCACAAAGATACAAGGTAGAAATGTCTACCACAACATAAATACTCATCAAACATCATCCAAGAGCATGTAATGGCAACCAAAATTCAACAAACCAATCATTTCATACAAAATCTCAAAATATACACATAATAGCATAAAGGCACAAAATCAAAATTTGAGTAAGGTAAGTGTGTTTATGAACACTAACCTTCAAAACAAGCTTTAACAAGCTTTAATCGAAGCTTCTCAAGCTTTAATCAAAGCTTCTCAAGCTTTGGTCTTGCCTTTATCCTTATTAGAAGGCTCTCCACCCTCTACATGGAAGAAACTCAAAATCAAACAAAGAAAACAAATAAAAGAAGTAATTGGAGCATGATTAAGCATGTATATGCTAAAAGACAACTCTAAACCCAAAAATAATGAGATTATCATAAAATCACTTACTTGACCCAAGTAGGAAAATCACCAAATTTCTTGAAATTAGTCACCAAAGATTACTTCTCTAGCTTCACTCTCTAAGATTTATGACTTAAATCAAGTTGGATGGGTGTTTACTAAGTAGGAATTGAAGAAAATGAAGAAGAAGAAGAAGAAGAAGGAGGAGGAGGAAGAGAAACGTGGATGTAGAAGAAGATGGCAAAATTTGGTGGTCAATAATTGATAGTTGCTTTATTAAAGCAACTAAGGGGATATTTTGGTCTTTTCTTCAAATATTCTCCAATTAAATTCCTTCAAAATATTATTTATCTCCACAAAAGTCTCTAATTTATTCCATAAAAATAATTCCTCAATTTTCCTCCATAAAAAAAAATAATTGCTCAAATTTCCTTACTTAATATAACACCATAATTCACTATTCACTAAGTATCTAAATTCTCCAAAAATATTCCTTACTTACTTTCTACCCATAAAAACCATGCATACCTGCTCCAAAAATGTTAAATAAAATATAAAACATAAATAGTAATTTTTCGGACCAAAAATAATACCAACTTCCGGACCGGTGGTACTATTCACAGACCGGTAAACTACTATTAAAACACAGGAAAAAAATAGGGCGTTACAACGTGAATTAGATCACAACTCTGATACCTTAAAACTATTTGTAAAATATGAGATGAGGTGAAATGAGTTTTCATTACTATGATGTTGAGATTTAAATAGATGCAAGAGAGCTATTAGTTACAACAATATCCTATAAACAATATCCTTTTTAATGGTGATAGAAGGAGATTTAACAGTACCAAGAACCTAACCCATGAGATTATGTCCTATAAATAAAGGAGTAACTTGAGCTCTCCATGTGGAATAGTTGGTAGTCATGACCTTTAAAGGAAATTATGTTCTATTAATGGCAATAAGTGATTTGCCAAAAGAATGAGTAATATTATTTGTGCTGTTGGGAGTCATGGAAGAAGACAGATAAGAAAGAAAATTGCACGTGTATTAGATCACAACTCTGATACCTTAAAACTATTTGTAAAATATGAGATGAGGTGAAATGAGTTTTCATTACTATGATGTTGAGATTTAAATAGATGCAAGAGAGCTATTAGTTACAACAATATCCTATAAACAAGTAACTTAAATTTAAACAAAAGAATCTAATTTGTTACAACAGAAATTTGATTAAGCTTTATCCTTCACTTGATTTGATTTTAATAGCAAAGAATCTGCATAGACATCCTTAACATTTAATTGATCTAAAATTTTGCAAGTTGAAGTGTTTAAAAAAATAATTTTGCAAGTTGAAGTGTTTAATAAGTGTAATTTTATAAATTGAAGTGTCTAATAGGTCAAAGTAAAAGTTAAAAGTACCACAAGGTTAAAGTAACAAAGTTTAGGGTGAATCTATGTATTCAGCTAATAAAAAAAAATCAATTCAAACTTAATTAATTTAAGACTATGTCATTCATCATTAATAAATTAAAAACCGATAACTACCTTTAGGCATAAGTTGTGCATAGCACAGCCACAGTGTCATAGCCCTACCCTTGGTAAGTATTGTCCGCTTTGGCATAGTCCCCGAATGTCCCGGATGTCCCTACACCTCACGGTTTTGTCCCTTTGAGCCAGGGGTCACCCACTCTGCCAACTCAAAAGGCGCCTACCAAGGTTAGAGACTACCCCTCTTATGTATAGATCGTTTACCTCGTCCGTAGCCGATGTGGGATTCGCCTAAGGTGATGCCTCCTGATGTCCAGGATGTCACATTCACCCCCCCTAAGGGACTCAGCGTCCTCGCTGAGGTTTGCCCCACCACCAGCCAGAGGGAACGAGGCCGGCTCTGATACCAATTGTCATAGCCCTACCCTTGGTAAGTATTGTCCGCTTTGGCATAGTCCCCGAATGTCCCGGATGTCCCTACACCTCACGGTTTTGTCCCTTTGAGCCAGGGGTCACCCACTCTGCCAACTCAAAAGGCGCCTACCAAGGTTAGAGACTACCCCTCTTATGTATAGATCGTTTACCTCGTCCGTAGCCGATGTGGGATTCGCCTAAGGTGATGCCTCCTGATGTCCAGGATGTCACACACAGTGCATTGTTGTGGCATGGCAGTAATGCTCTTGGAGAAATTTCAACAATTTGTCTTGTTTATATGACTTACTATTGCTAATGTGATGCTGCGGTGTTGCCCATATCATGTTTAAAGTTTCAATTGACCAGATTTTGTTAGGATTGTTGCCGTGCATGGTGGCCGAAAAATCAAGCCAATTAAGAAACTTGCCTATTATATCAAAACGATCAGAATTTCATGAGGATCTCAGTTGTACTATCAATTTCATTAAAAGCCCCAAATTTGCCAAAATCAAACTCAAATTTTAAAATATTTCCATCAAACCTTTAAATCAACACAAAATCATGTTTAGTTCATAGAAAATTATAAATTCAAGCTTATCTTAATAAGAATTATGGCCAGAATCGTGAAATCCATCCTAAAAACTAAAAAAATAACAAAACTGGAATTTCTTAATCCGTAAAAATAGGAACTCGATCGATCAAACAGTGATTACATATAGACTTACCATAACTAGAAGAGTGTTTTGCCTTCTTATTCTTTTAAACGGTGACCAGAGTTTGGTCGGAGAAGGAGAGGTAGTAAGCCTCTTTTATTTGACATAAACAGAGAAGGAGAAGAAGAAGAAAATGTGATTTTCTCTCTCCTCTTAAACTATTTATAGTTCGGTTTGATCCGATTAGAGTTCGATTCAGTTTGAATTACAAAAATCTTGATTTCTTTGGTTTTCTAGTGGTTTTACTTGTAGTATTAGAATTAGATTAGACTAAGAAATAAATGCATTAATTGACTTCACATACTTCCCTTAATCGTTAAAAGACTTTCTATATCTATTGAAATGATGACAATCTAAATATCAGACATAATTAATTAAATTGATTCAACACCTTAATTAGCACATATAATTAATCAACGTCAAGATATTTTAAATAGTTGAAATATAATTATAGCATTTTTAATTACTAGCTAGTATTATCCTATATAAAAATAATAATAATAATAATAATAATAATAATAATAATAATAATAATAATAATAACCATTTTATGATCAAAACGACGTTGTTTTGATGTAGGAAGTTTAAATCAACCCACAAGCAAAATAATGTCACTCATGCTAATTATCATTCAAACTCTAATCATATAATAATTATAGACATCCTAATTATAGCTAGTTTTATATTCGGACTTAATATTATAATAACTCTATATATTATATGATTACAAATTTATAATTACCATCGTCATTCCAATAGTACTATAGTTGTAAAATTTCTAATTATCACTAGTTTATAATTAAACCTATTCGTATTCTAACAATATTGCATATTATTAATATTATTCATCTGTTTATGAGGTTATTAGTCCTGTTACTGTTGTAATTATACTTAGCATTATAATACCTAGTAGATATAATGCATAGTATAGAGAACCATTTTAATTTGTTTTTTTGGCTATAGTTATAATTATAATTATAATTATAATTAATAACTATACTAGTAATGCAACATTGTTAGAATATGAATAGGTTTGACTATAAATTAGTAATAATTAGAAATTCTATAATTAGATTACTACTAGACTGATAATGGTAATTATTATTATAATAGAAGTTAGTATTAAATATGATTATAATATTATAATTATAATAATTATATCTATAATGGTATACAATATTGTTAAAATATGAATAGATTTGATTATATATTAGTAATAATCAGAAATTCTATAATTACAGTACTATGAGAATGATATAGTAATTATAATAGTTATAATCATATAATAGAAGTTAGTGTTAAGTTTGATTTTAATGCCGGTAATAATTATAATGTCTATAATTGTGATACAATTAGAATGTGAATGATTACTAGCATAGTTAGAATGACATAGTTTTGGTTAAGGATTGATTTAAACTTCCAACATCAACACCACGTCGTTTTGATGATAAAATTATTATTGTTATTATATAGAATAATACTAGCTAGTAATTAAATATAATTATATTTCAACGATTTGAAATATCTTGACATTCATAAATTATTTGTGCTAATTAAGTTATTGAATCTCAATTTCATTAATTATGCCTAATTTTTAAATTGTCATCATTTTAATGGATATAGAAAGTCTTCTAACGATTAAGGGAAGCATGTAAAGTCAATTAATGTATTTATTTCTTAGTCTAATCTAATTATAACACTGCAAGTTAAACCATTGAAAAATCAAATGAATCAAGATTTTTGTGAGTCAGACCGAATCGAACTCTTGTCAGACCAAACTGAATTATAAATGGTTTAAGAGGACAAAGAAAATCACGTTTTCTTCTTCCTCTCCTTTTTTTTTTTTTTTTTTTTTTTACATCAAATGAAAGAGGTTCACTGCCTCTCATTCTCCAATCGAACTTCGGTCACCGTTTAATGACAATAAGATGACAAAATATTCCTCCAATTACGGTAAGCTTATATTCGGTCACCATTTGGTAGATCGAGTTCCTATTTCTACGGACTATGAAATTTAATTTTATTATTTTTGAATTTTCCAGTTGGATTTTACAATTCTTGTTGAAGTAATCTTGAATTCATAGTTCTCTATAAAGTAAACTAAATGTTGTGTTCACTTAAGGATTTGGTGAATGATTATGTGAATTGAAATTTGAGTTTGAATTTTGGAATTTCGATGAAATCCATAAAATTCATAAAAATTGATAACACAATCAAGGCCCTCATGAAATTCTCATCATTTTGATATATAATGATCAAATTTAGAGTTTGTTCGATTTTTACGGCCACCATACACGGTGGCCGGCGTCAGTCCAACGGCGGTGGCAGCGACAAAGACAACAATCCACCTTGGTTTGATAATTTAATTTGATGAGAAAAAAAAATTTTCTCATTTCACTAAAAAAATAATTGAATATATTAAGGGTATTATGCATATTTCTGTTTTACTATGCACAGGTTGTGCTACTTATGCCGTTTAGCACGTCTCTATTAAAAAAATTAATTTTAATTATTAGTAGTTTCTAACCAAATAAGCTGAGGCATTGGACTATTTTGTTGTATTTGAAGTGTTCTAATTGAAATAAATCCATAAATTTAATACAAAATAATTTTATAAGTTGACCATATGAGTAAATTGATCCGCCCGTAATTTTAATCCGATCCTGACATATCTTTAAATTATTATTGGATAGAAAATTATGCTGTTCCTTGTATATGTTTTCAAGTGAAGCATCAATATGATTTGATGCCTAAATTTCTTAGATTTATCCAAGAAATTAAATTCTACAAAATTGAGTTGACTAACGTGAATTGACAACCACCAGACAAGAATATCTCCTGTTAAGATTTTTCTACAATATGGTAATTTCACCACCAACCCTTGTTTCGTTCCATTGCCAATGGAAAATCCCTACCCTGTTATACGTTCCTACACCCAATTTCTTTACCTTAACTCAACTCGATTTTAATAATGTATTTTATATTTTATGTTGCCACATGTATTCAATTTATGAGTAAAAAAAACCATTTTTTTAAGAGGCATTTAATTGCTAAAAATTCAATATTTTTATGGAAAATTACATTAAAGTAGATTTCTAGGGAAACTCTAAAGTATAAAGAGGAAAGAGAAGAGTATGAGAGAAGTTACCTTAAATTTCCTCTGTTCTTTATTCAATTAAGGTAATTTCTACTTCATTGTATATATTATTTTTGTTTACTTTTGGATCTGTGATTATTTAGCCTACTGTAACTAAACCCCCAAATGGATAAGGGAAACCACAAAAATCGCATATTCATAATATACAGACAAACCATAGAGGTACATAAAATATAAATTAAAGTTATAAAATTATAAATATCTCTTAAATGAAAGAAATCAATATTTATTTCAATTATACTTCAAGCAACAACTCTTGTTCTACCAAAAACACATTATTTTTGTCTGCATTCTTCTGTTGTGTGATCTAAGTTATTTCTTTAAAAATGTCTGTGTGGGCAGATAGCTATTGAGAGGAAAAAAACCAAAATAATAGAGATCCGCCTAAACGTCTCTTATATATTTTTTCAATTAAAAATAATATTAATAAAAACGATTTATATATAAATATATAAAAAAATCACATTTTGTAATATTAACATTAAATTTCATTAACCTCTTAAATAGTTCTAAATAACATAAGCACCGCAGGAACCCACATGATTAAAATTAATAAGGCTACCTTATAATAATAATGTATCTATACAATCTGTAAAACATTATTATAATAAATTATGAATTAGTACACTAAAAATTCATAATTAAATTCTTTATTAATTTCGAATCTCCTAACATTAAAATATATAAACTCCACGTGTTAAGATTATAGATACCTGTCAATTAAATTAAATTACCGGCTATTTTATTCAATTGACAATTTAATTCCTCAAGAAATCCACTTAACTTATTTCATGTGTCAGGTACAAAATTCACCTACAGGGTTTTACAAAATAAAAACTTATAAGCTTCTCAATGATTATCATTATTTTCCTACTTATAAACTCTCTACTCAAGTACAATTATTCAATTTATCTCATTCAATTATAATTATTTTCATCCTCTCCACAAACTTAAGTATCAGAGTGATTGTAGGCTGATAGGCCAATCCTTTTCTCTTCCTTCTTCTTCTATCTCTTGCAAATTCTGACATCGGTACTATAGATCATATTCGGCAAAATATCAATTATTGTGTTAAGGATATTTTAGAAAATAAAGATAAATAAATTAAAACTTTTATTTTTATTCTAAATATTAATTATATAGAATTCAATTAAATTTTATATTTTAATTTAAGGTATATCAAACATGAAAAATTCATTTGTATATAAATTCTAAATGCTTGCTATGTATAATTTTGCGATTTATTTCAATTTCAATGCTTGAGATTGTTTATTTATTCATATATATATATGTTAGTTTTAAATATAACATGACTTAATTTAAAAACCGTTAAATCTTTCACTTGACTTTGCTGAGATACAAATTAAATCTTGATTTTCATTTTCTAAGTAAAATTTTAAGTTGGTTCAAGACTTTTCACATTTACTCATGCAATATTATTTGAAAATCTATTTTACTAAAAATAATTTTACATGAGAATGTTAATCTCCACTATTTTCTTTAATTACTTGATGATATATATATATATATATATATATAACTAATTATTCATATAATAATCATATCTTTAATCGACCAATTATTCATATAACTAATATTTTTAATAAAAAATAAAATTAAAAGTTTCTTGATTTGAGTGGGACTAAATTATCTGTAATGACATTATCGATAAAATTAAAAATAAAATATATTTATTTGCAAATACTTAACATTAATTACTCTCCTATTTATTTTAAGATTCCTAAATTAAATAAAAACTATTTATAATTTATTTCTTATTTATAATTAGGTTAAACTTTCTAATAAAATTTAGATTCAAATAGAAAATTAACATAATATGGGTCCCATTTATGTATGGCACAACCCAACAGGGGGTGAATTGAGTTTTCTAAAAATTTAACTTTCAAAAACAAAAATCAGAATTTTATTACAGTGGAATTAGAAAGCACTTGTGAGAGATAGTTATCAAGTTTAGAACCACCTCACAAAGCTTGTTGCAAATATAGAAAGACTCTATGAAAAATAATTATTGCATTTAGAACTACTTCACAAAGCTTAAACAATTTTAGAATAACTCTGTGAAAGATAGTTGTTGCATTTAGAACTATTGCACAAAGCTTAAACTAGTTTAGAAAGACTCTATGAAGAACAGTTATTGCGATTAGAACAGCTTCACAAAGCTTAAGCAATTTTAGAAAGACTCTGTGAAGAACAGTTATTGTGAACAGAGCAGCTTCACAAAGCTTATTGCTATTTTAGAAAGACTCTGTGAAAAACAATTATTACATTTTAGAACTGGTTCACAAAGCTTTAAACAAGATTAGAAAACTGATTATAATTCATATTGTGAATTACACTGAATATAGAAGGACAGATTAGAACTTGGTATAATCACAATACAGAGATCCAGAGTTCTAGTGTTCCACAGAGATAAAGCTTATTTACGATTAGAATCAAAAACTCATTAACAACTTTGCATTTCTAAACAGATTAACAGTTGTTTAAATAGAATATAACCAAGCAGAACTTCAAAAAGAAAAAGAAGATAAACACAGAGATTTATAGTGGTTCGGCACTAACTCGCCTACATCCACTCCCCAAGACGCATCTTGAGATCCTCCACTATGTTATCTCTTTTCAAGGGTAAGAGACAAACCAACAATACAAGGAAATAGATCAACATCTAGATCTAACCTTTATCCCACTAGATTTTCCAAAGGTTTTAGTCAACCTCAACCCTTTCTATTTTTGCATAGAACAGAAACTCAAATCAAGACATTAGAATCTCACACAAGGAGAAGGTCGCTTGATAACCTATTACACCATAGCTTTTCACCTAAGCTATTACACAAAAGTTTTTCAAATAAAGAGCCTGTCTTCAATAGATTACAGAATCTATATAGACAGAGAGAAATGCAAATATAAGCAGAGGAAGAACAGAAAACGGATTTAGAAAACAGATTTAAAGATTAGAATTATTCCTCAGAAAATGTTTTTAATAAATTTTCTTTTCTCTTAAAAATTTTTCTTGAAGCAAAAAGACAAAAAGAAATAGGGAGATTGAATAGAGAGCTTTAAGAGATTTAAACTTTAAACAATGGACTCATACTCTTTTGCAAAACCCATTCTTTTTAAAAGAGGAAATGGTTTTTATATGAAAAGATGATATTCTCTTTAGAAGTTAACGTTGAGATTATTGCTTTAATGAGCAATGAAGTTTCTGATATTTTTAAACTAAAGAGACAATGCATAGGCTGTAATTAAAAGGGCTGTCAGACCACTTTTAATACTCATACACGCAAGGTTTGGAGGTGAAAGGATTCGTTTAGAAAATAGTGTAACTTTAACAGCAGAAACAGCCAGCTGTATTAGAAACAGACAGCTGTATTGAATTAGAAATTGCTTTTTGCAGAATTTCATTTAACAGCCACCAAGGATATTTACTCCAAAGATATTTTAGATGGGAAAAAGTGAAGAGTAAAGATTTTGGTTATATCCTCTTAATAAATTTATTCAAAAACATTTCAAAATAATTTTGAGAGAGAGATAAAATAGATTTGTGCTTATAAAATTATTTACTCTCTATCCTACAATAATTTCCTAAGACTTATTATAATACTAACCAATAAAAAATATCTTCATTAATCTTTATGGTTTTCAAATAAAAGTCTTGGATTGTAGGAACTTCATTTCTTCAATAATTTCCATATTTAAAAAATTTGCATAAAATAATATCAGCACGTAAAAGAATATTAAATTTATTTGTTTCGTATAATCATCAAAATCTCAAGATAAAATTGACCCTTGAGCCAACAATCTCCCCCTTTTTGATGATGACAAAATCAATAAATTTATCAAACATAAAATCATGTGCTTCCCCTAAATTTATGCTGTCAACAAAATACAAGTTCTAAATAAAACAGATTTATCATGAAGTAGGATTAGAACTTATATAACACTCCCCCTGAATAAGTGCAATATAATATCTGTGGGGATTAGAACAGAATACAGATTTAGAAACTGACATTAGAATTAAAACTGAGTTCTAAGTCTAATAATCAGAGCATACATTAGAATTGAAACTAAGTTTTAAGATCTAACAATCAGACCATACAAAGCATATTCTGTTCACATAGAAATGAAACATTAGAAATAAATATCACAGATTAGAATATGATAAGCAAAGAGATTAAGTACTTAAATAATTCTCCTCCATGTACTCAAGCATTAAGTGTACTGTGTTCTCCCCATTATAATAAAAATATCACAGATTAGAATATGATAAGCAAAGAGATTAAGTACTTAAATAAATATATTATGTTCTCCTCCAAGCACTCAAGCATCAAGTGTACTATGTTCTTCCCTTTTTGTCATCATAAAAAAGGGTTAGTAAATCAGAGCAAAACAGAAATAGAAAAAAAATATAAACAAAGTGAAAAAAAATCTAACTAAACGACAAACACAAATAAAAATCAGAGCAAATAACAAAAAATTGTTCACAAAACAAAATAGAAACACAGTCAGAGAGCTAATTAAAAAGAAATCAAACAGGTTTAGAATCAGTTCTGAATCTTTTAGAACTCCTGAGATTCTGAATAGGTGAAGTCTTAGTTGGTTTCTCAAATCGTTTAGAAAAGGGATGCAGAGGAGGTTTTCTTCCATGAACTCTGTTTCTCCCAGAGTATGCTTAATTCTTTTAGGCTTCTCAGAAGTAGGAATGTAGGGCATAGCTTTAACTTTTAGAATAGCTTGACTTCTCTCATTGACATTCTTGGCTTCAGTTTCAGACTTCTTTTCCTCTTCATCACTTATTTCTAATTTTTCAGTTTGAGGATCACTAGCATCCTCAATTCTACTTTTTCTCCCTTTCCAATTGACTCAGGTTCTTTTCTTCTACAATTAATATTTCCTTTTTTTTTTTTTGGTTCTGTCTTTCTTAGCTTTTTCTTTTTCTAAAGTATCTCCTTTTTCTTTTTCTGACTTTGATTCCATTACCAACTTAAAGAGAAGACTAAGCAAAAAATAAAATAAAAGAAATAACTGAAACAAAATACCATAAAAAATAAATGAAATAAAACAAAACAAAATAAAGAAACAAAATAAGATGAAATAATTAAAAAAATTGACTATTTTAAAAAAAAGTAGAATCTGATGTAGATGGAAACATTAGAAATCGGTGACATTAGAAATCCACATCAGAACCTTATATAGTTCTTCTAAACACGAAAACGTTTTTCAAAGTCACACAGAATAGAATTTTAAAATATAACACAGAACAAGTTTTTTTTTTTTAAATCTCAAATATAGAAAGCATTTTAGAACATACTCACAGAGTTCTAAAATTAAGAGTTTAGAACTAACTTACCCAGTTCTCTTCTAATCAAGTAGAATTGGCTTTCATTTAAAGGTTTAGTAAAATATCTGCCAATTGCTTTTCGGTAGGAATGAACTCGATCACTATATCACCTTTTTGAACATGATCACGTATGAAGTGATGTTTGAGTTCTATATGCTTGGTTCTAGAGTGTTGGATTGGATTCTTAGATAAGTTGATAGTGCTTATGTTGTCACATTTGATTGGAACTGTTTCTAATTTCAGACCATAGTCTACCAATTGTTGTTTGATCCACAGAACTTGTGCAACACAGCTTCAGCAGCAATATATTCTGCTTCTACAGTAGAAAGAGCAACAGATGTTTGTTTCTTGCTGAACCATGATACAAGGGCACTTCCTAGAAACTGCCAAGTTCTAGACGTGCTTTTTCTATCTATTTTGCTTCCTGTAAAATCAGAATCACTATAGCCAACAAGATCAAATGTATCATCTTTAGAATACCACGGACCTAAATTAGAAGTTCCACAAAGATATCTTAGAATTCTTTTTACAGCAATTAAATGAGATTCTTTGGGGCATGATTGAAATCTAGCACATAAACAAACACTAAAGTGAATGGCAGGTCTGCTTGCAGTTAAATATAGTAAATAACCAATCATACTTCTAAACAATTTAATATCCACATCCTTTCCATTTTCATCTTTTTCTAATTTTGAGGATCGACTCATTGGTGTACTACATACCTTGGCATTCTCCATTTTGAACCTTTTTAACAATTCTTGAGTATAGTTGCCTTGGTTTATAAAGATTCCATCGTCACATTGTTTGATTTGAAGTCTAAGGAAGAAGTTTAATTCTCCCATCATACTCATTTCAAACTCACCCTGCATAATCTTAGAAAATTCCTTACAAAGAAGGTCATTAGTAAAACCAAAGATTATGTCATCAACATAGATTTGCACAACTATAATATGAGGTGCTTTATTCTTAATAAATAGTGTAGTATCAACCTTTCCTCTAGAAAAACCATTTTCTAACAAAAACTTACTTAATCTTTCATACCAAGCTCTAGGAGCTTGTTTTAAACCATAAAGTGCTTTAGTAAGTTTGTAAACATGATTTGGTTTATTATAAACTTCAAAATCGAGTGGTTGTTCTACATACACTTCTTCATTTAGAAAACCATTTAGAAAAGTACTTTTCACATCCATTTGATACAACATGAAGTTTTTAAAACATGCAAATGCACAAAGCATTCTAATGGCATCTAGTCTAGCAACCGGAGCAAAGGTCTCATCAAAATCGATGCCCTCTTCTTGGTTGTAACCTTGAGCCACTAACCTTGCTTTGCTTTTCACAACATTACCTTGTTCATTAGGCTTATTTCTAAACACCCATTTTGTATCAATAACAGAATGATTTTTAGGTCTAGAAACAAGTTTCCAAACTTGGTTTATTTCAAACTGATTTAGTTCTTCTTGCATGGCAAGAATCCAACTTTCATCATTTTGAGCATCTTCTAAATTTTTGGGTTCTAATTAAGAAACGAAAGCAACATTACCAAAATATCTTCTAAGTTGAGCTCTAGTCATCATCCTTTCTGAAGGGTTGTCAATGATATTCACTTGAGGATGATACTTGTGGAATCGCCACTCTTTTGGTAATTCAGAATTCTCATTTTCCGTTTCTGGCATTTGGCTTTCTGTTGCATTCTGATATTCATGTTCATTTTTTGGTTCAGCCTGATTTTCAACATTCTGCTCATTTTCTTGCCGTTCTTATTGTTCTGATTGTTCATTCTGCTTTTCTTGATCGAAATCTACAACATCATCATTTTCGAAAATTCTAGAAGTAGAATCAGATTTATCAAATACAACATGGATAGATTCTTCTACAACTAGAGATTTCTTATTAAACACCCTATATGCTTTACTTTTACTAGAATATCCTAGAAAAATTCCTTCATAAGATTTAGCATCAAATTTAGCAAGGTGATTTTTCTTGTTATCTAGAATAAAACATTTACACCCAAATATGTGAAAATAACCAATATTTGGTTTTCTACCTTTGTATAGCTCATATGGAGTCTTTTTCAGTTTAGATCTTACCAATGCCCTATTTAGAATATAACAGGCAGTATTAATTGCTTTTGCCCAGAAATACTTTCATAAATTAGAATCACTCAGCATGGTTCTAGCTATTTCCTAGAGTGTTCTATTCTTGCGTTCTACAACTCCATTCTACTGGGGTGTTCTAGGTGCTGAGAAGTTATGGAAGATTCTTGATTCTTTGCAAAAAGCATTGAATTTCTGATTTTCAAATTCTCTTCCATGGTCACTTCTAATCGCAGAGATGTTGTATCCTTTCTCATTCTGTATTCTCTTGCAAAGATGAACAAACATGTCATATGACTCATCCTTATTTCCAAGGAAGAGTGTTCATGTGAATCTAGAGTAATCATCAATAATAAAAAATGCATAAGATTTACCTCCAAGACTAGAAAGAGTAACGGGTCCAAATAAATCAAGGTATAGCAATTTTAAAGGTCTAGAAGTAGAAACCATGCCCTTAGGTTTGAAAGATGTTCTGATTTGTTAGCCCAATTGACGAGCATCACAAATATGATCTTTTTCAAACTTTAGATTTGGCAAACCACGAACCAAGTCTTTCTTAGACAGTTTAGAAATAAGTTGCATGCTTGCATGTCCAAGTCTTCTATGCTATAACCAACTAGAATTGTCAATAGAAACTAAGCATATATCCAGGTTATGCATATCAGAAAGGTCTACTAGGTATATGTTCCCAAACCTTTTTCCAACAAATAAAGTTTTGTTATCATGCATGTTCTTAACTTCACAATAAGAGGGTTCAAAGATCACTCTTCTATGTTTATCACAAATCTAACTTACACTTAACAAGTTATAATGTAATCCTTCTACTAAGCATACATTTTCTATTGAAGGATTAGAACCTACCACACCAATACCAATGATTTTACCTTTAGCTTTACCTCCAAAGCTTACTGTACCTCCCTTTTTCTTTTCTAATATGGTGAATTTCTTTCTATCACCAGTCATATGCCTAGAGCAAGCACTGTCCATGTACCACATTTCTGTTTTCAATCACTCCTTAGGCATACCTAAAAAAATCATGTAGATTTAAGTAACCAACTCATATTGGGTCCTGGAGGGCTAGTGGTAACAGGTGTATTCAACTTACTATAATTTTTCTTTCTGTTG
Source organism: Jatropha curcas (assembly GCF_041381405.1). Taxonomy (NCBI): domain Eukaryota; kingdom Viridiplantae; phylum Streptophyta; class Magnoliopsida; order Malpighiales; family Euphorbiaceae; genus Jatropha; species Jatropha curcas. The sequence goes on along the minus strand of NC_143152.1, from coordinate 10,664,599 downwards.
AGACTAAAAGATTTTTCAAATTGCAATTGATGTTCTAAAGTCACAATATTAGAAATAGCATTTTTCTTATTAGAAACATGATTTTGTCTTGAAATGCTATCATAGCTAGAACTTGTCTTTTCTTTAGAAAACGATTATGAAATTTACTTTAGAATTCTAATTTCAGTTTTCAAAGATTCATTTTCAGAACTCAGATTTTTACATTTTTCTTCAAAGTGTTTCAAATTTTCAAAAAATTTGTCATTACAATCTTTAAGATCTTTGATTTCTACGATAAGATCTTTGCATGTAATTACTTAATAAAAAGCATCTATCAAATGATTGCATTCAGTTTTTAATTTTCTGAAATCTTTCTTTAGAACTTTATGCTTTCTAACAAGCTTTTCAAATTCAGTGCAAATGTTATTATAAGTATCTAGAAGATCACTTTCAGATTCAAGTTCAGAAATACTTACATTGCTTTCATTACGTTTTTGGCCTGTTGCATCTGCTTCACTACTTTTAGCTTTTGAAGTCAGAGTGCTGATTTCCTTGGAGTCAGGATCGATAGTGGCCATTAGATAGATATTCGCAATTCCCCCCGATCACTTTGACTTTCAGAATTAGAATCGTCTGAGTCACTCCAAGCAGCTACAAATGCCTGCTTGAGCTTTTCTTTCTTTGACTTCTTTTTCAGCTTAGGACAATTAAGCTTGATATGATCGGGCTTGTTGCACGCATAACAAACCACTTTAGAAGGTTCTTTCTTAGGCAAGTTGCTAATTTTAGGTGAAAAGTTCTTTTTAACAAACTTTTTCTGTGGCCTTCCACCCTTTTTATAGAACTTCTTGAATCTCTTAGCAACAAATGCTAAATCATCACTATGAAGATTAGAAGAACTTTCTTCACCAGAAACTACTTTCAAAGCCAGTCCTTTCTTTTTCTTATCTTCTACAGTCAAAGAAGATTTCATTTCTTCTGAAATAAGAGCTCCTATCAAATAATCATAGGTTGCTGAAGTTTCTTTATAGTTCATTACAATTCCTATAGAATCCTATTTTTTAGGTAGAATTCTAAGGATTTTCTTAACAAGCTCATCTTCTAAAATTTCCTTTCCAAGAGTTCTCAAAGGATTAACTATATTTGTGAATCTGGAATTTAGTTCAGCTATAGTCTCTCCCTCTTTCATACTAAACATTTCAGATTCTCTCCAAAGGATATTGATTCTGGATTCCTTCACTCGGTCAGTACCCTCATAGGTAACTCTAAGTTTTTCCCAGGCTTCTGTTGCAGACTTACATCCAAAAACTTTTTTATATTCTGTTGGATCTAATGCACAGTGAAGAACATTAATGGCTTTTGCATTTATAGATATGTCATTCCAATCAGCATCATTATATTCTTCTTCTATCTTTTGAACTCTTACATTGTCTACAGTTTTCATAGGAATACGAGGACCAGTAATAATGTTTCTCCAATAATTTATATCAATTGATTTTATGAAATTTTCCATTTTGATTTTCCAGTAAGAGTAATTAGAACCATTGAACAGAGATTGTCTAGAAATAGATTGACCTTCTAAAGATGTACGAGGAAGTGGGGCTGGCATGGGATCTTTTCTCTCAAGCTGTTAAGCTTCGGTAAGTCAAGAGCCAAGGGCTCTAATACCAAATTGTGGGTCCCGTTTATGTATGGCATAACCCAAGAGGAGGGTGAATTGAGTTTTCTAAAAATTTAACTTTCAAAAATAAAAATCAGAATTCTATTGCAGCGGAATTAGAAAGCATTTGTGAGAGATAGTTATCAAGTTTAGAACCACCTCACAAAGCTTGTTGCAAATATAGAAAGACTCTATGAAGAACAAAATTATTGTATTTAGAACTGCTTCACAAAGCTTAAACAATTTTAGAATAACTCTGTGAAGGATAGTTATTGCATTTAGAACTATTTTACAAAGCTTAAGCTAGTTTAGAAAGACTCTGTGAAGAATAGTTATTGTGATTAGAACAGCTTCACAAAGCTTAAGCAATTTTAGAAAAACTCCATGAAGAACAACTATTGTGATTAGAGCAGCTTCACAAAGCTTATTGCTATTTTAGAAAGACTCTGTGAAAAATAGTTATTGCATTTTAGAACTGGTTCACAAAGCTTTAAGCAAGATTAGAAAACTGATTATAATTCATATTGTGAATTATACTGAATATAGAAGGACAGATTAGAACTTGGTATAATCACAATATAGAGATCCAGAGTTATAGTGTTCCATAGAGATAAAGCTTATTCACGATTAGAATCAGAAACTCATTAACAACTGTGCATTTCTAAATAGATTAACAGTTGTGTAAATTGAATATAACCAAGCAGAACTTCAAAAAGTAAAAGAAGATAAACACAGAGATTTATAGTGGTTCGGCACTAACTCGCCTACATCCACTCCCCAAGACGCATCTTGAGATCCTCCACTATGTTATCTCTTTTCAAGGGTAAGAGACAAACCAACAATACAAGGAAATAGATCAACACTTAGATCTAACCTTTATCCCACTAGATTTTTCAAAGGTTCTAGTCAACCTCAACCCTTTCTATTTTTGCATAGAATAGAAACTCAAATCAAGACATTAGAATCTCACACAAGGAGAAGGTCGCTTGATAACCTATTACACCATAGCTTTTCACCTAAGCTATTACACAAAAGTTTTTCAAATAAAGAGCCTGTCTACAACAGATTACAGAATCTATATAGACAGAGAGAAATGCAAATATAAGCACAGGAAGAACAGAAAACGGATTTAGAAAACAGATTTAAAGATTAGAACTGTTCCTCAAAAAATGTTAATAAATTTTCTTTTCTCTTAAAAATTTTTCTTGAAGCAAAAAGACGAAAAGAAATAGGGGGATTAAAGAGAGAGCTTTGAGAGATTTAAACTTTAAACAATGGACTCATACTCTTTTGCAAAACCCATTCTTTTTAAAAGAGGAAATGGTTTTTATATGAAAAGATGATATTCTCTTTAGAAGTTAACGTTGAGATTATTGCTTTAATGAGCAATGAAGTTTCTGACATTTTTAAACTAAAGACACAATGCATGGGCTATAATTAAAAGGGCTGTCAGACCACTTTTAATAATCACACACGCAAGGTTTGGAGGTGAAAGGATTAGTTTAGAAAATAGTGTAACTTTAACAGTAGAAACAGCCAGCTGTATTAGAAACAGACTGCTGTATTAAATCAGAAACTGCTTTTTGCAGAATTTATTTAATAGCCACCAAGGATATTTACTCCAAAGATATTTTAGATGGGAAAATGTGAAGAGTAAAGATTTTGGCTATATCCTCTTAATAAATTTATTGAAAAACATTTCAAAACAATTTTGAGAGAGAGAGATAAAATAGATTTGTGCTTATAAAATTATTTACTCTCTATCCTACAATAATTTCTTAAGACTTATTATAATACTAAGCAATAGAAAATATCTTCATTAATCTTCATGGTCTTCAAATAAAAGTCTTGGGTTGTAGGAACTTCATTTCTTCAATAATTTCCATATTTAAAAAATCTGCATAAAATAATATTAGCACATACAAGAATATTAAATTTATTTGTTTTGTATAATCATCAAAATCTCAAGATAAAATTGACCCTTGAGCCAACACATAACCAGTCAAAATTAAACTACTTTTATTTTTCAACCAATAAAATTAAAGTTCTCAATGATATTTTTGTCAATTCATAAACTTAGCATGAGCATTTTTATATATGTATTGTCTATTAAAGCAGTATGAGATAATAAGTACTTCACAACTGGCATGAGATTATCTTATTCATACTCATTTTGTACAATTCATGAAAAGCAAATGAAATAATGTTTTACCAATTCAAAACCTTAACCTAGAAATTAAATATGAAATGTCAAATAGTACTGATTAACATATTTATTGAAAATCAAGGCTCATTCTAATGTACTTATGTCTGTGATACTTTAACAGTTGTCCAAGACTCTAAGGTACTTGATCACTGTAAAAAAGTGTTAAAATAATCTCTAGAAAATGGTAGAGTTATATTATTAACCATGCATTTTGTAATAGTATAGTTTGTTGAATGATTATTTTTGGATAATTATTTAATATATTGAATTTGAGATTTGAGTTTAATATATTATTTTGTAGTCCATTTAATAATAATGTGTGTCACTTATCTTATATTTGTGATTGATTTAATGTATAGAGATTAAGTTATACATAGAAGATTAAATCTTAAGTTCATATAAGATATAAAGTTTAATTCACAGTCTAAGGTTGAATTGACACACTGCCGGTATGATAGCACAAGATTATATGTAGTTCATCTTGATTATGGGAATTGTAAAATTCCAACTTCTTGTGCTAGTGCATTTTGTATGTATTGAACTGGACCAAGTTCAGAATATTATTTTTACACTGACTTAATAAAATAAGATTCTCTAGGGCATTAGAATAATATTTATACTCTTAATCTTGATTCAATTAATATGATCAAATGTACATTGTCTTTTTTTTTTTTTTTTTTTTTGATTCTTTAAAAAGTGAGTTCCATTTTTAGAATAATAAACTTGGTGAATTGGACAAAAGCAGAGTGCATTTGTAAATTACTAACTGATGATAGAATCCATGTCTCGGTATAGAGGATGATGATGCTCCTTAAGTAAGCTTATAAGTTTTCATCGTGTAAACCTTGTAGATGGATTTTGAATCCGACATATGAACTAAGTTAAGCGACACTCTTAAGGTTCTAAATTGCTAATTAATTAAATTGTTAGTAATTTAATTTAATTGACATGCATTTGTAATCTTAACATGGAGAGTTTTATAAATATTTATGTTTTGTTTTAGAAATTTGAAATTAATAAGGAGTTCAATTATAGATTTTTAGTGGAATGCTTCATAATTAATTATAATAAGAATTTACTAGTTCTATAAACATTCTTATTATAATTAGTAGTCTTATTAATTTTATTCCTATGGTCCCTGTTATGCCTGTGTTAATAAGATCCAGTTTGAGATGTTGTTTAATATTTAATAAATAAAAATATTTTATTTTAATTTAAAATAAGAAAATCTTTTCGTTTTAAATTTTAAGCAAACCGCGTCCGGAACAGATCGATAAGTCTTATCAATCGTTTTGTTCACGGAAGATAATATAGAGAAGTCTATATAGCGTGTTTTCTACCGATCGAAGAAAACACACCCTTTGAAACAGTTCTCTCTCCCTCTTCTTCTCATATAGAAAAGTCTGCCCACATAGACTTGGTTTCTAGCTTTAACAGAGGATACACAACAAAAGACCTTGGGTGATTCACAAAAAAATATAAATGGTGTTTCGGTGTTCCATTCGTGCAAAAAAAGGAAGATGGTGAGCGATTCTACGCTACAAGAGGTAGGTAGAATCTATTGTTTATGAAATATGTGTCTGGTTTGCCTATGTGTATGTTTCTGTTCTTGGCTTACTTTCGTTGTTTATATCGGTGTTCCCATCAATTGGTATAAGAGCCATAAAAACATGTATATAGGTGGCCTACCTAATCTAGTTTTTGTTGATGTTGAAACATGATAATATATGGTTTCTGTATTGATGGTTGATATATAAGTAAAATCATTTTAGCTGCCATAATGAAATTGGTTTTAATTCATGTTAAAATCATTTTTCAACAGAATGGAGATTTGATGAAATCTATTAGTTTTCAAATTTTTTTTGGAAATCAACTAAACTCATTTTGATAGAATTGGTTTAATTTTGAACCTCTACTACCTGGTTTTGTTTCTGTTCTTGAAAAGTTTTTGGCAGTAATCATTTTTATGCAAATCGTTTTGAATTTTTTTTTAATCGTTCATGTCTAACATGATCAAAAGAAGACTTGATTTTTGGTAGAGCATTTAAACTGTAAAATCATTTTCCTTTTCCCCGTTTCAGTTTGAATATAGTAATTGCTTTTTCGTTTATTGCTTGAAAATCATTTTTGAAGGTTCCACCCTCTGATAAAAACAAGAGGATTTAATTCTAGTGGTGGGATGTGACTTAAGTCTCTATGAATTTGACATTGAAGCAACTTTTCACAGAAGAAATATAGTCTTCTTCGATTGTTGACTAGAAGAACCCTTATCTAAGAATTTTCTTTGCTAAAGCTTTTCCATTCATGTGGGTCCCGCAAACTCCAGCTTGGATCTATTCCATCATTTCCTCAGCTTCCTTCATCGATACATATCTCAACAATACACTGTCTGGCATTCTCTTATAAAGCTGACCATCTAGAACTGTAAACTGTAATGCCAAATAAGGCTCGTATGTCATCTCTAGTAGCCAAATCAGGATACACTCTCTTGGTCATCCACTGTAGAATACAATGAAACCATGGCTGGTCATATTTCAGTGATGCTTCATTTAGATCTCTGTAATCTTCACACATTTTGACCCGTCCGTCCTTTTTAGGAACTGGAACGATTCTCGCTAGCCAATCAGGATAGTGAACCCTTTTAAAAATTCAGCATCAATATGTTTGGCCACTTCCTCTCTAATCTTTTCAGCCCATTATGGTCTCGACCTTCTCCTCTTCTGTTTCACTGGCTTGCCCTAGGATATAGTGGAATGGTGTGCTCAGCTATAGATCTGTCAATACCTGGCATGTCCTCATATCTCCATGTTAAGGCTTCTTTATTATCCATGAGCAGGTTTTGAAATTTCATGTTTAATTCTTACATAAGGTTAGACCCAATTAACAAATTTTGTGCATTGTGCTTTGTCCTAATATTAAATTCAAGCATGTGTGATGAGTTTATGTCAAAAATGTTCATGAGCTTATCTAGTTGATGAATGGAACCGTAAGGAAAAAGGTCAAACAAAATAAGCAAAATTAAATTTGAATAATAAAGAAATTTTTTTACAGTCAGTGAAAAATTCAAGATTGGAAACATCAAGGAAGGGGATCCAGCTTCTTCAAAGTTCTCCTCTGTGGAAGATCTTAAGATCTTATCTGCAGGATCAATGACAAACTCCTCGGTGCTTTCTTTATTCTTTTACTTGAATTCCCTATTAGGTTGTCTTCCTCTTGCTCGACTCCTTTCAACACCTTAAGCTTTCTTTTTGTTTTTCCTTCTTTTTCCTCCTTTTTTTTTTCTTTCTTTTCTTTTCATTTTCATTTTCTTTTTCGTTTCTCTCTTCTTCCCCTTTTTTTCCTTGGCCTTAACCAATAGAATTTTGACCTTTGAGAGGTTTGACTTCTTGTGCGAGCTACGGTGGCTGCAAGGTTAGATATGATGCATATATGCATGAATGCATGAAGATGGAAATGTCACATAAAATGTGATCATGCAACACAACATAGTGAAACGCAACTAATGTTATATTCTGTCATAACTTGGTCGAAACCATTCAAAATGAAGATTAGAGAAAGGCCCTTAAGAACTGGAAGAATCAAAACGTGCCATATTTTGTAGCCAAATATTTGAAATGTCTCTTTCTTTATTTTCTTTTGATTCCCTTTCTTTTTACCTTAAACAGTGATGACGTTTGAGCATGGTCTTTTAGTTATATACAATTGAGATTTTTCTTTCTTTTCTTTTTTTCTTTGAAAGACATTAAAATAATATTCGGCTCAAAAATAGAGATCTCATGTATTGGTCTAAAAGTTGATTTCTTATAATAACTTTGGGCCCTATCTAAACATTTACACTGCTTGTAGAATTCAAGGCCTAAGACCTTTGATATAGTCTAGCATCCTCTAAAGCAAAGCGCCCTATTTCCATAAGGGATTGGCAATGTTGCACACGAGAGTGAAACGTGCCTCAACACCTTGAAAGGGAGTCATGGCTTCAAGTGGTGCTTGCTTAATTTCGAGCAAGAGTCGATGAGCCTTTTGTAGGGGATCCTTATTAATCGTGTTGGGACCGAAGGAGCTTCCCTCTTAGGCACTTGAGCTTTGGCTTTATTGTCACATTTGAAAGAGCTCTCTTAGCTCGCTTTTATTCAAGCACTTCTCTTAAATCTTTCCCTCTTCAACGTTTCAAACAACTGGAATGAGACATGACAGAATATTCCTATATGGCTTAAAGAAATGTTGGGTGATGCATGAGGAGATCACAAGTCAATACAAACATATACAAACAATAGAGACAAGAGTTGGGGAAATGCATGATCTCCACCCTTATATCCCCCACATAAGATTCATGGTCAAAGTCCAAACTAGAACCCTAGGACATATTGGATGGGCCCATAAACCATCATGGGGTTTTGGACCGACGTCTCTCACATTTATTGGATGAATGACATATATAATTATTTATTATGGTAACCCTAAGGGAAAATTAGGGTTGATTATGTGAGCTTTGGTCGGGTTAAACAAGTCTTGGGTTCCAAAAGCGAGAATTGGTTGTTTCCTCCCATTTAGCTTTGGGTCTAAGCCAATGGTAATAATAGATTATGTCAATTCTTTTGATATACCAAAAGGTACATGACTTATGGGTGCTCTATATTAATGGCAGATCCCAATGGTTGAGTAAAGTGAAAGAACCACATCCCCCAATATCACCTTTAGGGTTTAGGGTAGAAAGGAAATTAAGAAGAGAATAATGCATGAATGCCATTTATATATAAAAAAATGTAAACTCAATTTGAAGTTAAAAATATTATCAACAATTGTGAATAAGTGGACAATACATTAGAGTCAACTCCTTATTCGAACCCAAAACCGAAAACTAAAGTTTCTAGGTTCAATCTCTAGTGGAGTCGCCAGGCTAAGGATGTTGTATTTTCTACAAATGCAAATAGAATGGCTTGGTTCATTTTATTTTATTAAAGCGGTTTTCTCTTATTATACATATTCATTAGTCCTCAGAAGGGCAATCCTTTTAAAATGGATTAAAAATGACTCTTACTTTGGTAAGAGTTTTCATTTTGGAGTCAACAACTTTTTTAGGGAAAATTTCTCGAATTAATCGGTTCTTTAGAATCGAATAATTCGATTTTGAACCAAAAACCGAGTAAGGCAGTTAGGTAAGGTTTCGAGAAGGTGTTAAGTACTCGAAACATCAGTTAGAAATCGGCCTCCTTCGTTGTCCATTCATTCACAATTATTGATAATAAAATTAACCCTACTTGATATGTAAAAACTTTTATGCAATTTTGAAAGTATGACAATTAAGCATGAGAATTATTGCATAAAGTAAATCATCCAAAGAATGCGAGAAGGAGAAAAGAGTTACAACCATCTCCTAAATATACATTCTATCCATTAACCCATTAAACTTTCACAACCAATTAAGTGATTACAAATAAATAATAAATAGGACCCATCAAGGTCCTTTACATGGAGCTTAACAAATAAAGGAATAGATAACATAAATGAACAATGAAGATCACAGAATTAAATAAACATTCATAAAGTTAAACCAAAACACATTCATTCAAAATGATAAAATGATGAATTTTAATGTCCACATATAATGAGTTATTATCAAATGGGTTAGCTAAACAATAATTAAAGGACAATAAAGTGAAGGGCATAAAGATAAACAACAGGAATTAAAAAGTACATAAAAGTAAAGAACAATAAATTAAAAGCATTAATGTAAAGGTTTAAGCAAGATTTGAGTTCAAAGCCTTGATGTTCATCATGGTTGATGAACAAATTCATTTGTCACTACCTATCTCTTGTTGGTTATTTGCTCATTCGGGCCAAAATGAGTTTTATTTGCACTTTAAGCAAGGAAGCTTAAGGCTTGACTCAATTGGATACCGAAATCATAGCTAGATTATAGGCTTTATGTGTTTGAGCTTCTGAAATGAAGACTCGATTACCAGTAAAAGTAGCATGCGCCATATATAGTGGCGTGCGGGTCTTACCCTGATTAGAAAACTCAGGAAATAAGCCTCAAACTCTGTCCATGAAGAAGTAGCTCAGAGCCACTGCTTGTGGCGCACACCACACATAGTGGCTTGCACCACTTAATTACTTATGGTGCCACTTCAATGCAAATAAGCCCTTTTTAGTTGATCCTAGGTTTGCCTCACAACCAGGCTTAAGAATGGTGATTTATGTCACCGAAGAAAAGAAAAGGATGAGGAATAAGGGTTTAGACTCTCAATTGATCTTGTTTTGAAGAAAAACTTGAGATTGAATTGAAAATGGTAAAAAATACCCTATAAGTTTTGATCTTTGATCAATGAATCCGAGATTTGTTTTACTTGATTAGTGTTTTGAGAAGGTTGATTGCAAACCCACTGAAGTTTTTGATAAAAAATTGTTCTCCCTTAAAACCAATCTATAATACTTATTATAGATTTAAATTAACAGAGTTTTGTGAAATAAAAATTTAAGAGTTTCCTTAGGCAATCAACTTTTCTTCCCCATTTGCCTAAACCCTTGGTCTATTTATAGGCAAAAGAGGCTAGGTAACCTTAGTTTTAGGGCTTATGTGGCGTAGGCCACTGATAGCCCCAAAACAAGTTTGGCTCACTTTTCACGAAATCAGCCCGAGTGTTACGCAAAAATGAGGTAGTGCACGGGATAAAATTACGGGCACACCCGAGACGCTTCCCATGCTCTGTTTCGATGCAAACTTGAAAACGTGAAAATGACCCGACATATCACATTTCTTAAACTTGGATCATTGATTTAAGAATCAAATTCATCGGATGTCTCAAACTCATTTTATCATAAAAAGGTTATCATCACTGAGTTTTTTTGGGTAAAAATTGATCATCTACACATAGATTTTGAAATCCAATAAGGGAAGAATTAATTAAACCTTAAGAATCCATTAACACCCATAACAAATTGAATGAGAAGTAAAGAAGCTTCATTTCGAGCACCATCAAACATGATCCTATAAGTAAAGAAAACTAATTTTTCTTATAAAATCAAAACAAAATGAATAAAGGAATCCCTCCTTCCAAAATGCTTTATGGTGGTGTTTGGTGTTTTTCGCTCTCTTGTTTGTGATGAGAGAGTGTCCAAGTTATGCCCTTTTCGTTATGTGTCTCTTCATTCCTTATAATGCTCCAAAAGAATTCAAAATTAAAAAAAAAAATCCCATCTCCACAATCTTCTCTAACATAAAATGTCAAAAGATCATGAAGAACATATACAAATAAACTTTTAACACAAATGTGTCGACTGACGACGAGAGAAGGAAATTGAAACTCTATGTTTGACATGGACGTGTTGTCATGTGATCCATTTGTGTTTGACCTTCTATCTAACAGAGTTTAAAACACAACCTCAACACGGATGTATTACAGGTTGTGTAGCTCTCTAGAACTTGTTGTCTCATTATACATGAGTGTGTTACCTCTGATGGCAGGTTGTGTTGAGACTAAAACTCTTTCAATTGTAAATCTATAATAGTCTTATCTTACATCAACAACACTTAACAGCTTTTTGGGGTAAAAATTAGTCATATATTCCATCATTTTTTGACTCGAAATCAGAAAATAGAAATAATTAAACTAAAATAACCAAAATAAACAAAATTAAGGACAGTAAGAACTTAAAAAACTAAAATAGTAGCACAAATAAAGTCAAAGTAGTTGGTTCTACTCCTCAAGCTTCCCATGCATAGAACAAATCGTCTTAAGGAGGGGGTAGGCAATGTGATGTGAACTCGATGCTACATTTCATAAGAAGCACCTAAAGACCCGTAACATGTTGAGACCTATAACCCGAGTCCATATACTTATCTTTTCCTTCTCTCTCTAGCTACCTCCAAATATATAAGAGGACTCATTTTGCTGATAATTTTGTCGCCCTTTAAAGTATTGGATGTTAGTTGCACAAGTTGAAAGTATGTATTAATTGTATAATTATAACAGAAAAGAAATACATAAGTCGTACATGTAATTTTTTATTTTACGTTATCAATTGAGAGAAATTGAATATTAAAATTATTGTAATACCTTAGGTCCACCAATCAATGTATCCACTAGACGATATAATTTTTATCGATGAATAATAAAGAGAAGAGGAAGTGAGACTGCAAACAGAAACTGGTGACTATTAGATGTTAATTTTTAGGGAGAGAGCAAGTTGTGGGTGGTTGACAATGACAGAGAAAAGGGAGGGAGTAAAAATGCATGAACAAGAAAGAGAACTATTCATTTTGTGCCTGAAATAATATCAATAGAATTTTCTATCAGTAAATGCTAAAATTGGTTGGCAAATAAGTAAAGTAGAGAAATTCTTCCATGTGTAACATGAGTTTTATCGGTGTTTTATTGTTTTTGTCAATAAAATACAAAGCACGTGTCCTAAATATCTATTAGTAATTTTACCGATGATATATTTCTATTGGTATTCCTTGCATGTCAAATCAACATTACTTTTGGTAAATATCCTTGCTAAAATGGTCAGTACTTTCATGGGTGAAACTCATGTCTTTTGATTGTTCACATGTTTACCAACCAAAAAATTTCTATTAGTAATTTCCATTGTAATTCCAATAGTAATCTTTGATTATATAAATGAGACAATTTTGCATTTTTCACACTAATTTTTGCTTGTTTGTTGTTGATAATCTATCAGTAAATGCTATTTTTCTTGTAGAGCGAGAAATTAGAAATTTGGTAATGGAAAAGTAAGGTTTAGTGATAAATTACAAATTTTGTAATGGAGCAAAAGGTTTGTTGATATTAATGATGAAGAGAGAGAGGCTCAAGAGCATTTGAAAACACGCTTACTTATATTTTTATGATAAAAAGTGTCTGCTTGTAAAATTATGAAATTAAAGGGCAAATAAGTCTCTCGCAAAGTTCAATATACCAAAAGATTAAACTTGCAAAGTTTAGGTCTCTATTTATTTACTCAACTTATGGCCTATAGAAGAATTTCTTTCCTTAGGTCACTAGAATTTTTTTAAGGAAAAATTATAATGTTGTCCATGTAGTTTGTGATAATTACTAGTTTATTCCTATATTTTAAAAAATACGTTCCTATATCCTCATAATTTGGTTCCGTTACATATTTTTGTCCTTTCAACTATTTTTCATAAACGTGCAAAAATGCCCTTAATTAACAAACCACTTATATCAAGAACAAATCAATAAATGCAAAAAACTCAATTTTCAAAATCCACCTTTGGTTTCTTTGTCAAAGTAAAAAAAATTCGCATACAACAGTCAAAACCCCATAAATGATTCAAAACAGAATAAGTTTTTGCCTTGCTTTTGAACATCTCTCTATCACTTTCTACTAAAATAATAATTATAGTAATAAATGAAAATTATCTCCTCATTGGATAAACCAAAATCAAACGATAGACAAATTATATAATAATAATTATAGTAATAAATGAAAATTATCTCCTCATTGGATAAACCAAAATCAAACGATAGACAAATTATATAATAATAATAATAATAATAATAATAATAATAATAATAATAATTAAAACAAGCAGGAGAAAAGGAAAAAAGAAAGTTCTGATCTTGTTCCTCTCCTTGTTGGCAAGATCCCTCAATCTCCATTCTTGTCCACTGCTTCTACGATTCTAAGGTTTGTTTTCTCCCTCATCTCATCATTTCGTTTCTCATTTTCTTTTCTGTCAAGTGTCTCTATTTTGTTTTGAACCATAATGTGGTTGTTATTGAATTTCTACAATAACTAGGTTTTCGGTGTTTTGCTTTGGTAATTTTATTGCTCTTTCTGCGGGGTTGACAGTGACAAAGAAGAAGAAGATGATGACTGAGTTGTTAAGTGTTTTTTTTAATCAACAATATTAGCTTTCTCTTCTGACTATCTTTTTCCTTTAACTAGTGTTGAAAAATGGAATAAAATGGACGAAATGACAAAGTATGTAATGGGACAAAACTATAACAATATTGTAGTGTATTTTTTAAAATGTAGGTGTTTCATGTCCAATAATGAAAATCAACAAGCTCATGGTGATCATGAAGACATGACCTAAAAGGAGATCCAAAGCTAATTAACATAATCCAAACATGTGGGCTTTGAGTCTTTGAATTAGTTTTATATTTTAATTAGCGTAATTGAACCTATTTAAATTGGACTTTTATAGTTTATTTAATTTTTAGGGTTTATAAGCTTATACATGCTTAGTTTTCAGTATTAGAGGGGACACATTGAGACAGATTTCAGTTTATAAGATTTATTTCAAGAGAGGAAAATTCTCTTTAGTTCTTTATTGAACTTGTTTTCCAACTTATCAAAGATAATTAATCCTTATGGCGTTCATCCTTTGACCTTGATATCTTTGGTTTATACTTTAGTTGAGTATTGGGTCAAGATTCGCAATTCCATCTAAGAAGAAATTTCTAATTTGGGATTTAAGGTTTACATATCGAATCCCATTTGGGGTGTCAAGACACAATTCTTGGGGTTCCGCATCATTTAGTATTAGAGCCTTGGCTCAAATCAGGTTGTATCTACCTTTATTTTGTATTAATTTGTTCTTGTTTGTTCCATTTATTTCCATGTGCTTCCTTTGTTTTCATTTGATTCTGTTTGTTTCCGTTTAATTTTGTTTGTTTTCATTTATTTTTGTTTACTTCCATTTATTTCCATTTGTTTCCATTTGCTTTTGTTTGATTATATTCGATTCCGTTCATTTTTGTTTATTTCTATTTGTTATGTTTGCTTCAGCTTGTTTCCGTTTGTTTCCATTTGCTTTCATTTGTTCCCGTTTGTTTTTGTTTTCTTTCATTTGCTTTCATTTATTTTCGTTTGCTTTTGATTTTTTTTTTTCATGTTAAATCGTCTAATTTTTATTCTTTATTGAAATCGAAAAATAATTGTTATATTTCTTGCTATCTTTTGATTCTATTTGTTTGAGTTCTTGTCCATTTATCATCATGTTTAACAAATGTAGTGATGTAATGAAACAAGATGTTCTATTCTTTAAGATATACAACAACGTTTCACGCACATGACCGTGATGTTTGAAGAAATAGGAAATAGAATATAAAAATAGGATGCACTTATTAATAACCTGCAAAGGAGGCAACCAAGGCATGTTCCTAATGTTTATGTAAATAATGATGATGAACAAAAGGTGAGGTTATTCCTCAGTACATTCTCAGTAAGGAGTAATAAGATTGGTAGAATTATTATTGATGAAGATAGTTGTGTCAATATAGCTTCTATTTACTTAGTAGAAAAACTAGGGTTATCTACTACCATACACCATAATGCATACAAGCTTTAGTGGCTAAATGAAGGTGGTGAGGTAAGAGTGACTATGCAAGTTCTTGTTCCATTTTCAATTGGAAGGTACAAAGATGAGATATTAGGTGATGTGGCTCCAATGAGTACTAGTCACTTGCTTTTGGGAAGACCACGACATGTTAACAGGTCTACTAATCATGATAAAATCAAAAGAACTTATTCTTTAATGAAGGATGGAAGACAAATAACCTTAGTACCTCTTGATTCACAATAGCTACAAGCTAATAATCTTTTGTTGGCGAAAAGAAAAGGGGAAAGTTTATTTTTTATCAAGGATAATTTAGAGCCATTAATTGAATAGAAAGAGGAAAGATACAACTAGTTAAAGAGAATTCTATTGTAGCTCAGGTGGAATTACAAAAGGAACACTATCTATCGAAGGAATTACACATCAAGTCGATAATGTTCACTTTGATTTTTTGTAATATATAGAGCAGGTACTCAAAAGTACAAAAATTGGTAACATACTTTAACAAAAAGAAGGTTTTGAAACTAAAAGGAGAGCACTTCTATTGGCTAGTAGAGATGATTCTATACTCTTTTCAATCTAATCTGATGCAAGATAAAGAATTTAAGAACTTTCCATTTGATCTAGGAGTATGCATTAATCTAGTTACACTTAAGGGAAGCGACACACCAACATACTTATGGAGCAATAAAGATTTGGATTTGAGGACAAATCCCTTTCAAGAAAAGGGGTAAGATGCATGTTCAATAATGAAAATAAACAAGCTATGATCATGAAGAGATTAACCTAAAAAAATATCCAAGGCTAATTAAAATGATCCAAACATGTGGGCTTTGAGTCTTGGAATTAGTTTTATGTTTTAATTAACATAATTGGTCTATTTAAATTGGGCTTTATGTTTTATTTAATTTTTAGGATTTCTTAGTTTATAAATACTTAGTTTTCAGTATTTCAGGAGACAATTGAGACATACTTTAGTTTATGAGTTTTATTTCAAAAGAGACAAATTCTCTTTGGTTCTTCATTAAACTTGCTTTCGAACTTATCAAAGATAATTAATATTTATAGCATTCATCTGTTCACCTTGATATCTTTGGTTCATACTTCTAGTTGATTATAGAGTCAAAATCCGTAATTTCATCCGAGAAAAAAGCCATAATTTGAGATTTAGAATTTACACATAAAATCTGATTTGTCGTGTCAAGACACAAATTATTGGGGATCTGCTTCATTTACAATAAATAGGGCATTGGTGTTTTGCCTTGGTAATTTTATTGCTCTTTTTACAGGGTTGACGGCGACAAAGAAGTGGAAGATGATGACTAAGTTGTTAGGGAGGTTTTTGAGCAACAATATTATCTCTCTCTTCTGACTATCTTTTTCCATTGACTTGTACTGAAAAATAGAATAAAATGGGCCTGAATGGCAAAAGTATTTAATGGACAAAATTATTAGAATATTATACTGTATTTTTTAAAATATAGGGATAGACTAATAATTTATAGCAAACTACATGGATTAAAATTATAATTTTTCCTTGTTTAATTTGAAAATTATGATTAAAAATTGTTAATTTGAAGAAAAATTAAATATTACTAATTAATTGTTATTCTAATGCTACTAACTGTTAGTTTGAATAACCAAATTAAAATTAATGGTCAAAATGCAAATTTTTAACATTTCAATAATAATCATCTCAAATCATTAACTATTAAATTTAAAAATATTGCAAAATTTGTGGATAAAAAAATATCCAATAATGATTTCTCTCTAACCACTAATTCAACCAAACAGCTAAACAAATTTAATCGAGTATTCATAATCTCAAATAATAATAACTATTATTAAATTTGACCAAATGTCTACCATATAATCCATATAAGAACATGCCCAAGTATCCTCACAGATTGAGAGAGAGAGGCGTGCAAAAAGACGACTGACAAATAGACATTGCAATGAGAAAGAAAGAATAAAAAAGAAGGGACAAAAGAGGGTTTGGCTTTGAATTGAAAGGGAATGTGTGTGTGGTGTGGGCAGGGGACTGGTTTTTTTTTCATCTTACACATATTTCAAGGAGACAAAGTGCACACCGCAGGGAGTGGGCTTGTCGGGGACGTGCTTTCTCCGCCTCTACACTTTTTCTGTCACTGCCGCCTAGCGTGCTTCATTTTCTTGCTCTCTTTCTATATTTTGTTTTTGGCCTTTTAGTACTTAATTTTTCCTTTTTCCTTTCTTCTCAAGCAATCATGTTTTTCTTCTCCACCACTTCCTTTTCTACATTTGTTTACGCCATTATTATCATTCTCTGTCTTCTCTTTCATAATTTTTTTCTTTTATCATGTTTTGTCTTTTCTTTCATGGAGAATGGCTGACTATATTTTTTTGACTTAATAAAATCCAAATCAAATGAAAAATTTTCATTTCTATTTATTAAAAAGAAATCAAATTGATTATATGAAAAATTGAACCAGACTAATTTTGATCAGTTCGTTAGATTTCACTGTATTTTGCTCATTATATATATCTCTCAAAATATAAATGATTTAAGAAAATAATTATTTTTTTAAATTATCACAAAATCAAATATAATTTATCTCAAAATAAAAAATAACTTGCAAAGACAGTTATATTATATCTAATATAAATAAAGATAATATTTAAAAAATATCATTTAAAAACAACTTATACTTTAAAAGGGAAGGAGTATATATATATCAAATCAACTATTTATTTTTGTGAAAAAACTGTCATGCATTTTTAAAAATTTTAAAATTAATATAATCCTATGATTATTTAACTAAAAGACAAAGTGAAAAATAAGTCTAACTCCAGTTGGATTAGACTATATGAAAATTGTTGATTTGTAAATTGGTATAACCAAATTATATTGGTTTGACTAACTAGTTCATAAGTTGAGTAGTCTAAGGTTTCATTTCAAAAATAGTGCTGGTTACCCACTAGTAGTAGATTTAATATTATATAATACCTTAGTGTGTTTAATTAATTAAGCACTCAAGCGGTTTACAGCTTTCAAGTTGTTCATTTTCTGCCAATAGTTAATTGGGTGATGGAGGATTTTTTTTTATTATTATTATTTCAATGAAAACGAAGCAGGTTTGATTAGCGAGACGATGCTTGCAAAGTGACCTCTACATGTAAAGATCGAGTGAAAAAATACACCATTAGACATTTAGACTCATTTTATATGAAAAAATAAATAAACAAATAAATATCTAACCGACACAATGATTGAGGTGAAAAATCTCCTAGGTCATAGGTTTCAAAGATAGGATGATATCATATTTACCAAAATTTTTCCACAAACCTTGTGTAAAAGATAATAATAAATTAACAAACGATTTGTAATTTAGTGGTAACAAGATGGTCGTTAAATTTAAAAAATTTTGAGTTAAAATTTTAATAGGAATCAAATGAAAAAAAATATATATACACTTTTTGATTATAATGGCCCAGTTGAATTTTACACATCATGTCATAATTAAAAAAAAGTTTTTAAGCAATCATATGATCCTCTAAATATCTCAATTATGAGAAAGTGTCATTATTTCCTTTTCTTGAGATGAAATATAAAACTTTTTTGTTAAAAATTATATGATTAAATTGATAGAGGTTTCTTTCCAAAATAAGATGCAAATATAATGGAACTGTATTAATTGTTAGGGACAATGAAATTAACATATCATAATTCAATGTTTCATTTAATGAAAAGATGTTAAGAATCCAATCTTTAGCTCTCCCAAGTCCTTTTTCATAATTATTACTATTATTATTTTGAAAAAGCCAGTATTATTTATTATAGTAATTTATTACATATAATGTTCTGTGGCCCATGCATACAAGAAATGCTAAATTATAATCATACACTTCTTAAAGTTAAAACAGCTAAAATAGCACTTCCATACCATGACTTTGATTTAGCATCCAGCTCACACCGATTCGGCTCATAAATGAATAAAGTACTTCTTGTGAGTATTTAGTCCATTCATGATATCCAACTCTCAATCTCAATTTTTTTTTTTTTTTTTTTTAGGAGAACATTGCATTTTAAGTCGTGTAATTAGAGCTTAAGTTATGGTACTTGAATTTATTTGGCATATAAAAATCTGCAGCAATATACGAAACTGACAGATTTTAAATCCAGTACCATATTAGAAAAAGACAAAATCCATATTAAAGATGAGATTTTTAAATTCATCATTTTTATTTAATGGTTAAATCTAAAACACCTAGGCCCCGTTCTAAGTGTTTTAATAGCTATTAATTATAACAATAGTGGTCAAGTGTTTTGCTATCGTTCCATCAAATGTTAAAAGAGAAATTACATAATGCATTTTCTCACCGACTAAACACCGGTATAGAACGCTACATCAATACTATAAACAATAAAAGTAGTGCTTTCACCATATCAAAATAATATATGATATCTAAAAGTTGTTATCTAATATGACCTTAATCTAATATGACCTTAATTTAATCTGAAAATATCTTTTAGATATATAAATTTTGTTTAGTGATTAAATGATGGAATGTAAAATTCTATTAATTTCAAAATCAATAAAATTTAAATTCCAAAAATTTCATTTTCCATTGATTTTAAATTCTATCAATCAAGAAAGCCTCTGGAAATAGAATTTTTTTATACTTGCATAAGGTATCAAGGCCCGTATCTGTTTTACTGGTTTATAAACCTGACTAATTCCTGCTCACTCTCGGAGGCAAGGGGCTGGCCTGGGAGGAATTTGCATTGCGGAGGATCAAACTCATGACCTAAGCAATGGTGATCAACCCCACAAATACTCTTTGTCGTTGAGCTACCTCCATTCAGGTTACCTCTAGAAATAGAATTGGAAACTAAACACATCAACCTTTAAAATAATTGATTCATAATTTGGTGAAAATTAAAAGATTGCAAATGTAGATTAAGGGATCATTTGGTTTAGCTATTCATACGTGATAAATGACAGTGGTTGTTGATATCTAGTCACTAATAACGGTTAGACGGTGAATGTTGGTATTTAATAAAATTTTAGTAGTGTTACTATTAAAATGTAAAATGACTATTAAAGATTTTATTTCTTACGATGTATAATATATATAATTTTTTTCAAATTTTAAAGTGAATATATTTCTTTTCATTTTAATGTGTGACATAAAAATATATTAATTAAAATTTTAAAATAATATTTAATAGAAAATCATTATTTTTATATAGCTATAAAAAATGATAAAATATATTAATTAAAAAGTATTAGCAATTATTCTTATGAGGTTAATAGAGCCTAAGGCTTGGTTTAGTAACAACTTTTGAGTTAGTTTTTAGCGTTGTGACCAAATCAAAACTCTATCTCTATTAATTGTGGGAAAATTTGACCTAGACCGGGTCCATGGCCACACTCATATACCAATCCAATGAGAATAAAATTTTTTATTGAAATGATGGTATTTCTGACCATACATTGAGAAAAAAAAAAAGAATAAAGTTGAAACATTTTTTAAACAATCCTTATTGTCATTGGTTTGCTTTATAAGTGTGGCTATGGACCTAGTATAGCCAAATAATTTTCTTTAATTATAGCGTTCGCCAACATAGCTTTTATAACAGTTTTTAGAAATGAAATATTAAACACGATAATGTATGGAACGTTAAACACGATTACGCTTTGCTTTTAACGTTTTGCATTTAAACTTTTAATTATTATTATTTTTTTTACAATTTTCTCCATTATTTTTTTCCTTTGAATTCAGCTAATTAAACAATTAATATCATTTTTTTGTTATTTTAAGTAAACAGCTAATTAAACACACGACTATCAAGGCAACTAATAATTAACCGCTAATAGAACATCTAACAGCAACTACAACAGCTAATATTGCCGAACAAAC
The DNA here is from genome assembly GCF_041381405.1 of Jatropha curcas. Classification (NCBI taxonomy): domain Eukaryota; kingdom Viridiplantae; phylum Streptophyta; class Magnoliopsida; order Malpighiales; family Euphorbiaceae; genus Jatropha; species Jatropha curcas. The sequence goes on along the minus strand of NC_143152.1, from coordinate 10,643,542 downwards.
TCTAAATAATATAAGTATAAATTAGCTATTAATTGACACGAAAAAAAGCTCTAAAATGTTAGTTGATGGAATCAACACCTCATTAGGACTTTTAACAATTTATCAACTGCTCATTAAAATATTTTCTGAATACCTAAAACCTACCAGTTAGGCTCAAATTAAATATCAGCTGTATAAATTAGCTGAACTAAAAACCGTATAAGGTACATTAAAAAAGGTCTCATTGCTTCTAATTATAGTTCCCCGGTGCCGGGGGAAATAGCCCAAATGAGATAAGTGCAAACACCGATACTGGTACCTGTTCTCGGGTGCCGATTGGAACCTCTTTAATATTCTTATGGGCCTATTATGAGGCTTAAATCCAATGCAGGTAGACCCAGATTTACCCATTGGGCCAAGGTCCCCCTTTTATCTAATGGCTTCATGTGAAACGGTATAGAATGTACTTAGGGCCTCTTGATTTGGGCCTCTGGATTTCGTCCCACATCTATATAAATATATAATTACTAAAACCTAAACGCTTACGTGAAAACTTGTTAAAATATGAAAGTGAAGATATGATATTTTATTTTTTTATTATAATTAATATTTTTTATATTTAAATAGAAATTAAATATTCTTTATTAAATAATGGAGTTACAATCAAACAATAAGATTTCATTATAATTAATATATAATAAATATAAATTTTTTTATTAAATAGTTTTTTTTTTTTGAAAAAAAATAGTTTTTATTCTATAAAAAAACTAATGGGGTTATAATAGAGCCGTAGTTAATAAAAATTAATTAATTAATATAATTAGATTAATAAATATAATTAAAATATTAATTTCAATTCCCTAAAATTTATTCATTAAGATTAAATATTCTTATACTTTATTTAATTTGAATATATGAAAATTTCAAAGAAAAAAAATAATTAACTAAATATATCAATTGAATAACAATAATTTGCTTACAATAATTATTTGTGCTAATTAATATTTCAGTTCAATATTTGAGAATTTAAAAAAGAACCTGTTTTAGCTTCTATCATTTAATCAAAAGTACATAAGCAAATTATTTAAATTAAAGCAAAACAAATATAAATTAAAATTATTTTCTTGAAAATTACATTAAATTTAATTTTAAAAACAGAAAATTATACGCGCAGATTCAGTATTAGCTAATCATAATATCATATGCCTTATACTAATATATTACAATAACATATTAAATTCAAAGGAGAAAAGGTTTTAGAATCAACCACAAGCATTTTAAGATACGAATTTTTTTATTCTAAAAAAAAAAGATACTAAATTTTTTGTTATAAAAAAAATGAATGTCCTATAAATCTAGAAGTAATATCAAGATAATTATGAATATTCTAACAAGTGTAAAAGTTTATCTCTTTAAATATGTATTTATATTAGTGTTAGAACCTGCGCGATGCGCGGAGCAATATTAAAAGATAAAATAATTTTTTATAATATCATTTAAAAATAGTAAAATTATATAATAAAATGATAAATTGTATCTCATTAAGATATGCTGAAAATTTGCAACGTTAAGATATGTCTTCTTAAGTATCCTGCGAAGCTTTTCATAAGGTATGCAATAACAAAAGTCATACATGGTATAATCTCATTAAAAAATGCAAGATACTATTGATGTATTTTTTAATAGTGATAATAATTTTCATAAGGTATGCAATAGCAAAAGTCATACATGGTATGACCTCATTAAAAAATGCATAGATACTATTGATTTATTTTTCAATAGTGATAACAATTTTGAGAATTTAACTAATTATACTGAAAAAATTAAGTATTTTTTCATTTTATGTTTATAATTTATTATAAATGATTGTTTATTCATGTGAAATATTAATGTATTACTTATTTAGTATATTGTGTCCTAAGCGTGTAGATATCCTATTTTTTCAAAAATTATCATATCATGTATGTTCTCGTATCTCGTGTACCTTGTCTATGCAACCGAATTCGTAGAATATGAGACTACTCTATACATTAAGTTAATCAACCAAAGTTTCGTTTTATTACCGATAAAAAATGAAGTGTTTCTTTTTTTATTTTTTTTAACCGTTGAACTAAGAAATTAAGTATTTTTTATTTTATGTTTATAATTTATAATAAATGATTGTCGTTTTATTTTCAACATTAATGTATTACTTATTTAGTGTAGTGTATTCTAAGTGTGTGGATGTTCTACCTTTTTAAAAATTATTGCATTATCGTATCCCGTGTCCCGTGTCTGTACAATCTAGCTCTTAGTATATGAGACTGCTCCATACACCAAGTTAATCAACCAAAGATTTTTTCCTATTACCAATAAAAAATGAAGTGTTTATTTTTAAATTTATTTTTGAGTCATTGAAACAAGAAATCAAGTATATTTTATCTTCATAATTTATTATAAATGATTGTTTATTTATTTGAAATATTAATTTATTACTTATTTAGTACAGTGTATTCTAAGAGTGTAGATGTCCTACTTTTTTAAAAAATTGTCGTATTATTACGTTATTGTATCTCATGTCCCGCATCCGTGCAACCTAGCTCATGGTATATGAGACTATTTCATACACCAAGCTAATCAACCAAGATTTTTTTTATTGCCAATAAAAACGAAGTGTTTTTTTTTTTTTGTGCGATTGAAATAAGAAATTAAGTATTTTTTTATTTTCTGTTTATGATTTATTATAAATGATTATTTATTTATTTAAAATAGTAATGTATTACTTATTTAGTGCAGTGTGTCCTAAGCGTGTAGATGTTCTACTTTTTAAAAATTATTGTATCTCTTCCCGTATCTCCTATCCCGTATCCATGCAATCTAGCTCCTGATATATGAAACTACTCTATAGACCAAACTAATCATTAAGATTTTTTTTATTACCAATAAAAAATGAAGTGTTTTTTTTTAATTTATTTTTGCGTCATTAAAATAAGAAATTAAGTATTTTTTTATTTTATATTTATAATTTATTATAAATAATTATTTATTTATTTTAAAATATTAATGTATTATTTATTTTGTGTACTATATTCTAAGCGTGTGGATGTCCTATCTTTTTTAAAAATTATCATATCACGTACATTCCTTTATCTCGTGTTCTATTTCCGTGAAACCTAGCTCCTGATATATGAGACTACTCTATACACCAAGCTAATTTACCAAGGTTCTTTTTATTACAATAAAAAATGAAGTATTTTTTTAATTTGTTTTTGAATCAGTGAAATAAGAAATTAAGTTTTTTATTTTATTTTATGTTTATTATTTATTATAAATGATTGTTTATTTATTTAAAATATTAATGTATTACTTATTTAATGTACTGTATCCTCAGCGTGTGAATGTCCTACTTTTTAAAGTTGTCGTATCTGTATGTTCTCGTGTCTCGTGTCATGTGTTTGTGCAACCTAACTCCTGGTATATGAGACTACTCTATACACCAAGCTAATTAACTAAGATTTTTTTCATTACCAATAAAAATGAAGTGTTTTTTAAATTTATTTTTGTGTCATTGAAATAAGAAATTTAGTGTTTTTTTATTTTATGTTTATGATTTATTATAAGTGATTGTTTATTTATTTGAAATATTAATGTGTTACTTATTTAGTATATTGTGTCCTAAGCGTGTGGATATCCTGCCTTTTTTAAAAATTGTTGTATCTAATACGTTTCTATATCTCGTGTCTTGTGTTCGTGCAACCTAACTCCTGATATATAATATTACTCTATATACTAAGCTAATCAATCAAGTTTTTTTTTTATTACCAATAAAAATGAAATGTTTTTTTGTTGTTGAAATAAGAAATTTAGTGTTTTTTTTTATTTTATGTTTATGATTTATTTATAAATGATTGTTTATTTATTTGAAATATTAATGTATTACTTATTTAGTGTAGTGTGTCCTAAGCGTGTGGATATCCTATATTTTTTAAAAATTATCGTATCTCATATATTCTTGTATCTTGTGTCCTTTGTCCGTGTACCTTAACTTTTGGTATATAAGACTACTTCACGTACCAAGGTAATCAACAAAGTTTTTTTTATTGCCAAAGGTAATCAACAAAGTTTTTTTTATTGCCAATAAAAAATGAAGTGTTTTTTTAATTTATTTTTGTGTCATTTAAATAAGAAATTAAGTATTTTTTAATTATTTATTATAAATGATTGTTTATTTATTTAAAATATTAATGTATACTTATTTAGTATACTATATTCTAAGCGTGTGGATATCCTACCTTTTTTAAAAAATCATTATATCTCATACGTTCCTATATCTCGTGTCTCGTTTCTGTGCAACCTAGTTTCTAGTATATGATATTACTCTATGCACCAACCTAATCAACCAATGTTTTTTTCATTACCAATAAAAAATGAAATGTTTTTTTAATTTATTTTTGTGTCATTGAAATAGGAAATTAAGTTTGTTTATTTTATGTTTATTATTTATTATAAATCATTATTTATTTATTTGAAATATTAATATATTACTTATTTAGTGTAGTATATCCTAAGCGTGAGGATGTCCTACTTTTTAAAAGTTGTTGTATTCGTGCGTTCCTGTGTCTCGTGTTCTGTGTTTGTGCAACCTAGCTCCTAGTATATGATGCTACTCTATACACCAAGCTAATTAACTAATTTTTTTTATTACCAATAAAAACAAAGTTTTTTTTTAATTTGTTTTTGTATCATTGAAATATGAAATTTAGTATTTTTCTTATTTTGTGTTTATGATTTATTATAAATGATTGTTTATTTATTTAAAATTTTAGTGTATTACTTATTTAGTGTACTGTGTCCTAAGCATATGAGTTCCTGTCTTTTTTAAAAATTTTCGTATATGCGTGTCATGTGTTCGTACAACCTAACTCTTAGTCTATGAGATTACTTCATGTACCAAGCTAATCAACCAAGGTTTTTCTTATTAGCAATAAAAATGAAGTGGTTTTTTTTTTTAATTTATTTTTGTGTCTTTGAAATAAGAAATTTAGTGTTTTTTTATTTTATGATTATGATTTATTATAAATGATTGTTTATTTATTTGAAATATTAATGTATTACTTATTTAGTGTAGTGTGTGGATATTCTTCCTTCCTTAAAAATTACTAGTGTTAGAACCCGAGCGATGCGTGCAACAGTATTTAAGGATAATATAATTTTTTATAATTTCGACACAAACATAACACGAAAATTAGACGGTTGATACAAATACGACACGTTTAACCTGCTTAATATCATAAATAGTTTAAGTGGGTCGTGTTGATCATATACAACACTTGTAACCCGCTTAATATCATAAATAAGTTAAGCATATGTGTTGATCTATATACGACCCACTTACTTTGCTTATAGTATTTTTAACTTTTAATATATTTAACTCCAATCATATTTAAAAATAAATTTTCACACCTAAAATACATAAATTCTTCAAGATTTATAATTAAAATTAAAATATAATACAACAATAAAATTTAAATAGGTTTTTGTTGGAGTATTTATATCTAACACTAAAATTACCTATTTACTCTTAAATAAACAGGTCACTCATTTAACCTGCGTGTCAACCTGCAGCACAACACATTTATATTCGTATCATAAATGAGCGAGGAAACTAACTCTTAAACTAATTTTCTAACTACTGGTGACACGTGGAAAAGTTTGTTGTGGAGTCCAACTGACTTCGGTGCTTTTCTTCAATTTGTTAGGCTCCTTGCTGTATTTTGGCGGTAATATTCAATTTGGCATGTAAATATATTTTTTTATGTTTCGCTTTTCGAAGCATTATAATTTAAAATTTAATTATTTAGAATGATTCCCTAATTATATTGAAATAAGAAATTAAGTTTTTTTTTTATTTTATGTTTATGATTTATTATAAATGATGGTTTATTTATTCGAAATATTAATGTATTATACTTATGTAGTGTGTCCTAAGCGTGTGGATCTCCTACTTTTTTAAAAATTAGTATCGCATACATTTTCGTGTCGCGTGATGAAGCATTTTTTTTAATTTATTTGTATATTTTTTTATTAATGAATAATCAAAAAAAATATGAAGGGACTAAATTTTTTTCGGAAAAACTTTTGTTACTTATTTTTTTTGAATATAAAAGAAAAATAAAACTAATTTTTCTCTATAAATTAATTTTATAGTTTTTTATTTTCCTTCTAATTTGAAGAGAAAATTATCAGAATTCTTTTCCCTAATATTCATTTCTTATTTTCAAATAAAATAGTTTTTGCTTATTAATATTAATTTAGTTTTTTTTCCTCCTATTTGATATTATCTGAAAATATAATTGTTTTTTTCCCTTATAATCCAAACGATGTGCAGGGTAATATTAAAAGATGAAATAATATTTAGTAACATCATTCAAAAATAGTAAAATTATATAATAAAAAGATAAATTGTATCTTATTGAGATATGCTAAAAAGTTGCTATGCTAATATATATCTCCTTAAGTATCATGCGAAGCTTTTCATAAGATATGCAATAGTAAAAATTATGCATGGTATGACCTACATAAAAAAATGCATACACACTATTAATATATTTTTCAATATTGATAAAAATTTTGAGAATTTAACAATTGAAATAAGAAATTAAGTATTTTTTATTTTAGGTGTATGATTTATTATAAATGATTATTTATTTATTTGAAATATTAATGTATTAATTATTTACTATAGTGTATCCTAAGTATATGGATGTCATACTTTTTAAAAATTATCATATCCGTACGTTCCCGTATCTCGTATCTCATGTCTGTGCAATCCAGTTCCTGGTATATGAGACCACTCCTTACACCAAGCTAATCAACCAAGGTTTATTTTTATTACCAATAAAAATAAAGTTTTTTTTAATTTGTTTTTGTGTCATTGAAATAAGAAATTAAATATCTTTTTATTTTTTTGTTTATGATTTATTATAAATGATTGTTTATTTATTTGAAATATTAATATATTATTTATTTAGTGTAGTATGTTTTAAGCGAGTGAATGTCCTATCTTTTTAAAAAATTATCGTATCACGTACCTCGTGTCCCGTTTTTCTGCAACTCAGCTCCTTATATGTGAGACTACTCTATACACAAGCTAATCAACTAGGGTTTTTTTTATTAGCAATAAAAAATAAAGTATTTTTAAATATTTTTTGTGTCATTAAAATAAGAAATTAATTTTTTATTTTATGTTTATAATTTATTATAAATTGTTGTTTACTTATTTGAAATATTAATATATTACTTATTTAGTGTAATATGTACTAAGTGTGTGGATGTCCTACTTTTTAAAAAATTATTATATCCCGTATGTTTCAATTTATATTTTTTAAATTGTTTATATATTATTTATTTAATAGTAATATATTATTTATTCACACTCTTTTTAATCGTGTGGATTACTTATTAATTATTTTGTAAGAAGAATAAATTTATATTAATATTATAAATTAAATGCTAGAGATAATCTTTTTTATATATATTATCTTGATAGAAGGATTATCTGAAAATATAAAACAACTGATCTTTTTACAATTCTTACAATTGTGTTAAATTGTGTGAATTCTAACATCCATCATTCTACAACTCAAAATAATGTCAAGTGGCAAACTGTGCTACTTACACTTGGCTTCCATATAAAGCAAACTACCATGCTTTTATATATTATATAAATAGATATAGATAGATATAGATTTTTCAATAGTGATAATAATTTTGAAATTTAACTAATTATATTGAAATAAGAAATTAAGTATTTTTTATTTTATGTTTATTATTTATTATAAATGATTGTTTATTTATTATCATATTCCGTTCGTTCTTGTATCTCGTGTCTTGTGTCTGTCTAGCTTCTGGCATATAAGACTACCTCATACGTCAAAGTAATCTAAGAAATTAAATATTTTTTATTTTATAGTTTGGTTATATATATTTTGATTTAATTTTGATTTAATTTTAATTTAAACCAATTATATTAAAATAAAAATTAAGTATGTTTATTTTATGTTTTTTATTTATTACAAATGATTGTTTATTTATTATCATATATCCCATATGTTCCGTATCTCGTGTCCTATGTCCGCGCAACCTAGCTCCTGGTATAAATTAAGTATTTCTTATTTTCTGGCTTGGGTTATTTGTTTTTTAATTAAATTTTAATCCAATATAATGCATTATCTTTATGGGATGTAACTAATAGATATTATTATGATAAATACATTATCTAAAAATATAAAATAACTTATCTCTTACAATTACTGTCATTACACATTATCTTCTTACAACCGTGCTAAATAATAATAATTATTGTCCTTCTCATACTTGGCAATTTCAGAGGCTTACACTTAACTTTCATATAATGCAAATCGCTCTGCTTATTTATATATAGATTGTATCTCGTATATTCCTGTATCTCGTGTCCCATGTTTGTGCAACCTAACTCCTGGTATATGAAACTACTCCACATACCAAGTTAATCAACCAAGGTTTTTTCTTATTACCAATAAAAAATGAAATGTTTTTTCAAATTTTTTTTTTGCGTCATTGAAATAAGAAATTAAGTATATATTACTGTTGTTCTAATTGAGAGAGAGAAAACGTTAAGATATAATTGAGTGGAAAATGTTAAAATATAAAAAAATGAAAAATAAAAAAAAAATAAAAAGCTAGAAGTATATATTTCAATTGGTCCATACTGTAGTAAATGTAAAGATCTAGTTCGATTGATTTTGTACAAAATATTTGTGATGATTAATTGCCGGTCAAAATTGAATTGTTGGTCTCTATGGTTCCTATTTTTGGTTTTTAATTTTTAATAATTAATCAAACTTGTTTGTCCCTACTGTTTCTCTTTATACGTGGCAATTTTAAAGGTTTACACTTAACTTTCATATAATACAAACTGCTCTGCTTTTATATATTATATAGATTTATATATCTATAATTTTTTTAACTCTTATATTTGGCCCCCAAAAATATTGTAATAAATTTAAGTGTATGCCTTTCCATCTAATTCTAAATCTCGCGTTTGTCACTGCTAATAGTCTGGTTCTCTTTAAATGTTTTCATATGTATAAAAAAATTGAATAAAATTTAGGTTAGCAGATTTTATATTTGTCTATTTCAGGTATTAAGTTAATTATCATAATATTTTTATTTCTTTCAAAAACCTAATAAGCCAAAATAACAATTTGAACCTCTTAACTTATAAAATTGACTAAAACTCTTATGATTGAGAGGACTGAGAGTTAAGACCTCACATCCCTCGAATCAGTGAGAAGAAAATTAATTATGGTAACTCAATCATATAAGTTAAATATGTTATGTGCAGGATACTGTGTGGCCAAATGCACAAATATACCCTTGTACCATGCGGAAAAAACCTTGTAGCACTTCAAACTTTGCAAATGGCCTATTATGCTTCTGAAATTATGAATTCTGCTAATAATATAGCCTTTTCCATTCTAACAGTAACATTTTTTGGTGCTTTTGGCATCTATTTGCAAAATATTCACTTAATGTGTGATCGTATTTGGAAGAATAATTTTCAAAATTTTCAACTATCTAATAAGTGTTAATAGCTCTAATTTTTGAAGTTTGAAAATTCAATAGAATATTTTTTGCAAGTAGAAATATTTAATTGGTACAATTTTATAAATTAAAGTATTCAATAAATCAAAGTAAAAACTGAGAGTGCCATAAGATTTTTGATATAAAGTATAACTATGAATTTATGCATTGGCATGACAACACGTGGAATGACCTTTGTAAGCACTAAGCATTTGCCTAGTCATCTCAGCTTAAACTTTATTAAGACAAAAAAGAGTATACTGATTCAACTCTTTTTAAGTTTAACACAAGCTCGACCTGCTATAAATAGCACCTCTTGGGTTTTCATACTCTCCATCCCAAAGCCAGAATATCAGTAATTACAATTTCTTCATTATGGATGTTGTGACTTATGAAATGGAGGTTGCTGCTACAATCCCACCAACTAGGATATTCAAGTCCTTTGTACTTGAGGGTAACACCATCCTTCCCAAGGTCTTACCTCAGGCTATCAACAGTGTCGACGTTCTTGAAGGGAATGGCGGCCCTGGTACCATCAAACAAATTAATTTTGGAGAAGGTGATTAATTAGTCACAGTTAATACAATACTGTTATCTCACATTTGTTTGGGATAAGTTCTTTAGATATAGACGATCCTCCTTCCATTGAGTTAGCTTTTGGGAAGTGAGTTAGATCTGGTCTATTTTATAATATAGGATAAGAGCATGTCTGATTCATTCAATTTCAAAGGCAAAAAATGCAATTCAACTGAATGTCCAGTTCCACTTAAACCGGTCCTACTTTAGGAGGAGTAGGACATATACTAACCTTTTAGCTTTGGGTCCCATATGTCACTGTTATTTGTCTATAAACTTCACGCTCAGATTGGTTTGAGATAAAGTTTTTATTCAAAATATAAGATTTAGGCGATCATTCTCCCCTTAAGCAGAGTTAGACCCTGTCCATTTAATAATAAATATTTAATTGAAATGGTGTGTTGTTGTTTTTGTTTTTATTTATACATTGGAGTCTAATTAATAAAATTTTAAATGTAATAGAGTTATAAGTTTAAATCTCAATCAAAACTTAATTAATCAAAAAATTGCATCTTCAGGTAGCCAATTCAAGCATGTGAAGGAAAGAACAGATGCAATAGACAAGGAGAAGTTGACATATTCCTATACAACAATTGAATGTGATGCCTTAATGGGAAATTTTGAAAAAATCTGTAATGAGATTAAGTTTGAGGTGCCCCTAATGGGGATCCATTTGCAAGTCCATCAGCAAATACTACACTGTTGGTGATTTTGAGATCAAACAAGACGAAATTAAGGCTGGAAAAAAAAAGTCTATTGGATTGTTTAAGGCTATTGAAGCCTACCTCTTGGCAAATCCTGATGCCTAATTAATATTAATGTTTGTGTCTTAAGCCAATGCAGGTGGATTTCATGTTTCTTTTGTCAAAATTGTAATTTGATTAATAAAGAGTTCTCTAGGTGTGAGTTACAAGTGAATGCAATTTCCATGTATAAGGTTGTTACTTGGAATAAATTAAATTCAAATGTCTCACACTATGTTTGAAACAAATGAATCATGATTGTAGAATTCATTTGTAAATGAATTCTAAGTAGAATTCATTTATAAATGAATTTCTCATGTTTGGTATCTGATAAATTAGAATAAAGAATTTAATTGAATTCTACGAAATTATGTTTGGAATAAATTCTTAAATGAAAATTCATTTGTTTTAATTTCTTATAATACCCTTGACATAATAATTTAATAAAAATAAATAACAAACACCAATTATATTTATTATATACAACATAATAACATATTATTTTTAATTATTTAATTAATTATATAATTATTAACATTCATCATAATAATTATTTTAATTGTTAAAAGTCCTATTAATTTAAGTATTTAATTTGAAAAGTATAAAAATATTTAAGAAGTTATTAGTTTTTTCAATTGCATTTGGAAACAATTATTGATAATCAATTTTTGTAGTTTCACAGTAATAACTAACGTTTTTACTAGATTAGCAAAAAAATTAATGTTATTACTAGATTAACAATTGTTAGTTAGTATCAGATTTTCAGAAAAAAAAAAAACGTTAGTAGGAATTTTCCAAAAAAAAAAAAAAAAAACAAAAATGGAAAAAAGGAGTAAAAGAAAAAAAATATCGTTAGTAGGAATTTTCCAAACAAAAGTAAACAAAAAGGAAAATAAAAAAGAGTAAAGAAAAAAAAAACCTCAGTAGGAATTTTCCCAAAAAAAAAAAAAAAAAAACAAAAAGGGAAAAGAAAGAGTAAAAACAATTGAGTTTATAATAGAGGGTAATTTTGTCAATAAAAAATTAATGGTTCAATTTTGTGGAATTCATTTAGAAATTCCACCAATTTTAATAGAATTTGAGTTAGGCATACTTAATTCCATAGAATTCAATTTCTAGAATTTAAATCTATATATTTTTTTTATTCCAAACACAAATATTGAATTTCCAAATGAATTCCACAAACGGGCTGTCAATCAAAAAAAGTTATTTGCTAATTAGTGTATGGCATGATAATTTCCGGTTTACTTTTAACTTAGTCATAATTAATAAAAGATAATTGTATTATGGAAAACATGAAGAATATATATATAATAGATTACATTTTCAACTAATAGTTGAGTGATTAACTATTAGTTGGTCCAGTAGGATGAGGTGCTGGATCCTTTAAGCGACATATGATGTTATGAATGGAAAAAATTGGATTAGGAGGGTCGCCTCTATAATAGACTTCTGCAAAATCCGAATTCGGATTAGTCAGCTGTGTAAGATACGCGGTGGTTTAAAAAAAAAAAAAAAAAAAAAGAGGTAGTCAGAGTGACTAAAGCGGAGAAAGTACAGACCAAACTAATTGATTTTTCATAAACAATAAACTGAATCAAACCAAAATAATTTGGTCCAGTTCTCAGATAAGACGTGTGAGGATCAATTAAAGAAGAGTCATAAAAATGCTTAGTAGAATAACTGAGGTGATAAACGACATAGGTGTGTGTACCTTTTAACCAACTACTTCCTTATTCAAGCAACTACTTCCTTATTTTTTGTGTGAGTTTTAGCATTAATTATGTGGTTTTACCTTTAAATTGTGTGATATAAGCTTTAATTGTTTATACAAACATCATAAGTTCAAGCTATGTTGTTTTATTTTTTGGTCTACAGAGTTTGAATATTGCTATTTCCTCTTTAAATAAATAAAATAAAATAAGAACCTGATATGTATATATATATATATATATATAGCATCCCCTTATAATTTTTGTAACAAAGGAAATAAAGCTTCATTACCATTACAGATCTTAATCTCTACGAGAAAGGATCACAGGGTAGCGTTATCTGAAGAATTTTCTGGCACATGCGAACATTATCTTTACAGTAGATACGGTCACAATTATGGGACATATTTTAATACAATAGCTATCCACAAAACAATTGAATTTTGCTCTTTTATTGCTTTTAAATGAAATTTCTTGTCTCACCACCTTCGCCTTTATTGTCATTTCTCTTGGTTCAATCCCATCAACAAAACCTGTTAAGAGAAAAGAAAAACCAAAATCTCTTTCTTTTCTTTTATCCATACTAGTTATTATTATATCAAAAAAAAAAAAAATCGAACAAAATAAATTTAATAAGAAAATATATTTGAAAAAAAAAAAAAAAAAGGAAACTTACATCATATGGTAACTATTAGGGCTATCAAGACTGCCAAGTTGAATGAGTTGAATGAAGCTCTGTCCATTTTCTTTGTTGAGAGAACTATAATTGCTGTTGAATTTAGCCTAATTTTAGGCATTTATAAATAGATATGTGATATTAGAGATAATGGGGGGACAAAAACTGAATGTTGGATAGTAGTATGATATTATTCTAGGTGCATGTATACTACATGTTAAAAGTTTACAAAAACAATTTGTCTAAACTTTGTCTATGGCTTCACTTATGAACAAATCAATGAAAAACACTTTTTTTTTTTTTTGAAATATGATAATTTCGACCATTCTGTGAAAAAAAAAAAAATAAAGTGAGAATAATTTTTAAAAAACCTCTACTTTCATTGATTTGGTATATTGATAGACTCGTAAATTGGGTTTAAGTAAGTTTTATCCACTTTAACAAATAATAATATAAATTTATAATATTTAGAAAAAGTTCAAATTGATATCCTATGAAAATGTTCAGTTTTCTTTTCTAATTTGTTTCCTTATTTTGTTAATCATGGATTTATTTCCTCCTTTAAAAGAAATGAGAAGTTTGATATACTTTTCTATATTTTATTTTATTATTATTTTTTTTGAAAACCAAAGAGAGATTTATTCAATTTGATAATGCGAATACAAGATAGATGGGACCATGTCCCAAACTACTAGATTAGCACATTGATAGGATACTCTTGCTAAACAATGAGCCCCAACGTTTGCATGTCTATTAATCCAACGATCTATGTCATTACGACAGCTAAGAAACAACTTACAATCCTCTACCAGCACACCAAATTCAAAAAATCCAAAGTATTAGAGTACAAAGCATAAAAAGAGGCTGACAATCACTATAAATATATCTTGAACCTGTCATATTACTAACAGCCCGTTAAATAGTAGTTCGCTAGGCCAGGCTTCAATCAATTGCACCTCATCATATACCGAGAAGCTGCTGGATATTGCCTTATGAAACACACCCTTCTGACACTAAAAAATAGCTCAAAACCTCAGACATTCTTTGGGGGGGGGGGGGGGGGGGGGGGGGGGAAAGCTCCTTCCATAAATGCAAACCAAGCATATTGAGGCATATAAACTCGAGAATCACATGAGAAGACTGTCCAGCATGCGCAACATAGGCAACATGAAGACACTATATATAATATATTACATTTTTAATCAATAGAAAAGAGGTTGTTAGAGAGCCGAGTGACTGAAGTGGGGAAAGTACAAAACAAACTAACCGATCTTTCATAAAAAATAAATTGAATCAAACCAAAATAATTTAGTCCAGTTCTAAGATAAGCTGTGTGTGAGGATCAATTAAAGAAGCGTCATAAAAATGCTTAGTAGAATAACTGAGGTGATGAGCGACATAGGTGTTCCTTTTAAGCAACTACTTCTTTACTCATGTCTTTTGTGTGAGTCTTAGCATTAGTTATGTGGTTTTATTTATAATTTGCGTGATATAAGCTTTAACTGTTTATACAAACATTATAAACTTAGCTATGTTGTTTTATTTTTTGGTCTACAGTGTTTGAATATTGCTATTTCCTCTCTTAAATAAACAAAATAAAAAGAAACCTGATAATTATATAATGATATATATATAATTCTAGCATCCCTTACAATTTTTGTAACAAGAAATAAAGCTTCATTACTCCATTTGAGATCTTAATCCCTATAAGAAAGGCTCACAAGGTACTGATATCTGAAGAAATTTCTGACATAGACACGTACCATGTTTACAGTAAATATGGTCACAGGTATCGGGACATATTTCAATACAATTTTCATCCACAAAACAATTGAAGTCTTGTCTCTTATGATTTTTAAAAGAAATTTCCTGTCTCGCCATCTTCGACTTTACTATCATTTCTCTTGGTTCAATCCCATCAACAAAACCTATTAAGAGAAAGAAAAAACAGTCTCTTTCTGTTTAATTACCTATACTAGTTATTATTATATCAAATAAATAAATAAATAAATGAAACAGAATAAATCTAATAAGAAAAATGTATTTGAAAAACGTAACTTACAGCATATAGTAAATATTAGAGCTACCAAGACTGCCAAGTTGAATGAAGTTCTGTCCATTTTCTTTGTTGAGAGAACTATAATTGGTGTTGAGTTTAGCCTAAATTTACATCTATAAATAGATGTGATAATGGGTGGAGAAAAACTGTGATTGTTGGATAGACGTATGATATTATTCTAGATGCATACATACTGCATCTTAAAAATTTATAAATAAAAGATTTGTCCAAATTTTGCATATGGCTCCACTTATGGACGAAATCAATAAAAAATATATTTTTTTAGAAAAATATTTTTGACCATTCTGTGGGAAAACAATGGGTAAAATGAGAATAACTTTTTAAAAAATGTCTATTTTCATTATTTTGGTCCATTGGTGGATCCATAAATCAAGTGTAAAGTTTTATCCCCTTTAACAAAAAATAATGTAAATTTGTAACATTTAGAAATTTAAATTGATGTCCTATGAAAATGTTCCATTTTCTTTTCTAATATGTTTCCTTATTTTGTTAATCATGATTTTATTTCCTCCTTTAAAAGAAATGAGAAGTTTGATATACTTTCTGTATTTTAGTTATGAGTTAAGTAAATTTGTGATGAGTTTTTCACCAATTTCATTATATTTCAGTATTAAATTAAAATAATGAGATAAATCTTCTTCTTTTTCCTAATTTCTAATGGAAATAAAACTTTGTATGAGAAATTTCATTTGAACTCCAGTTTCTCCATCATTATCAAAAAGGGGAATTTACTAGTTGTTCTTAGCATTTCACGGTCACTCAACGACAAAAAGATAATGGGACCTTATAGTATAATGAGATAATAATGTAGGGACTAGAAAATATAATTTTAAACGCTGTATAATTAAGCAAACCCTCTAGATTAAATAGTAATTACCTATTATAAAAAAGATACATGCAAATTTGGTTCAAGTTTTTTCTTTTTGTATTTAAATTCATCGTCTGATCCTGTGGACTTTTGCCCTATCAAACAGCTCTTCATTGTGTTAAGGTCCAGAGGGCCCAAGGAAAGACAAATAGGCCCAAAGTCCATTTGGAGAATGAAAGTCACCGTCTAGATGAAAATTAAGACAATGTGCTGCATCTCACCCGTTCTAACTCGAGCAACTCAATCCAATCCAACTCAATTCCATTCAGTGGATTTGAAGATATAATTAGTTGGATTGGACGAGTCATCTTTATAACTGATCGGTTGAACATAGATCACTGATTCACTAGATAAATTCACAGATCCCATCCAATCCATAATAATATCAAATAAACATATGCATGTATGTGTAATTATCAATTATTTAGTTAATTTGTTTTGATTTGCAATTTTGAATATAAATACTAAATTATTTACACATTTAATAGATATCGGATTAAAAATTTTTTTTTTCCTTTAGTATAAACTTGTTTTGGATTGTTTCTATTGGAGTACATTGTAGTTTAAAATATATTATATAATTATATTACCAAGTATTTTTAATTTTACTGGTTGTCTTTTTTATTAGAAAATTTAATTTTGCATTGTTGATTATGATTATGAAACTCTAAAAGATAACACTTTTCATTTATATTCTTTTTAAAGCACTAATTCGCTATAATGTCGAAAACATTATATTAATAATCTATATATATATATATATATAGTCTTGAATTAAAAAATATCTTTGAAATGCTGAGTGACCATTCTATTCTCCCACCAATTCTTTTTTTCTTTTTTTACAGATTTTTGAGCTTTTTTCTTTTTTACTTTAATGTGATTGCCTACAAAAATGTTTTTAAAGAGTTATATTGATATATAGATTCTATTTGAAAATTAAATTTAACAAATTTAAGCAAATCTTTTGCTATATCTCTTTGATAAATTTAAGCAAATTTCTTTGTTTATATCTTTATATTTAAATGCTTTTAAATTGAATCTTTTTATCTCTCTTTAACTATTTATTCTTTATATACTTATTTAAAGGGAATTTGCAAAGCTGAGCATGGCCGGAATGAGCAAGTTTGTGAGTTTTTCTTTAGAGGTGCAAATTTGTGAGTTTTTCTTTAATTTTTTTATTCTCTCATGTTTGATTTACTCTGTCAATGAATAAATGATGCATGACTTTTTTTCTTTTTTTTTTTTGACAATTCATTCTGTTGTAATCTATTTAAAGCTTGGATATTGTTGTATATTATACTATTGAAATTAAATCAAGAGTAAAAGCAAGCTATATTTGATATCTGATTTTCAAGTAATTATGTAGGTATCAATAATTGCATTTGTTAATGGCTTTGACATGCGATGATGCAGGTTTAGATTCAAATTACATGCTATATTCATTTAGTTGCCTTTCATTATTACTAAACGAAGGAAAAGTTAATTATCTAGGATTTGATTTTTTTTTTTTGGAGATACGAAAAATGTCATCGAAGAGCTAGGTATAATAATCTTATTCAGTTTGGTTCAATTTATATTATATGGAAAGTGTATGTGATAGAGGCACAGTGGTATTTGTATTGAAAAAATTACTGTTTCTTCGTATTTATCATAATTCATGTCTTTTCATTATGATCTTTTATCCTTTCTTTCAAACTTTTCTATTTTTTTTCCTTAAATTTTTCATTAGTGAAATTATATTTGTTTAATTCATTTTTGTATTTTTCATTCGTGTAGTTATCAGTTTTATACATATTAAGAGATTGTGGGTAAATTAATTTTGATATTTCTTTTAATTGATTTATTTTTAGTGTCTATTTGTAATTTTAATCTTGAAATTCATTTTTTATTCATTTTCTTTCAATTTACTTACATTTTGATTTAATTCACATGGTAGAATTACCTAAATGACCGTGTTAAATATATTAGATTAACCTAAAATATTAATAGAATCATTTTAATTTTTCTTTCATTTTTCTATGTTTTATAGAATTAATATTTAATAATAATAAGTTAATGATATTTTAATATTAAATAATTAAATTATAAATAATATTTATGTATATGTTATTCATATTAAATGATTTGAACTATAAAATCTTTATCTATATAGAATTATCAATTACAAGATATGGTATTTAAATTGTTTAAATTATAAATTTTAACTGAAACTTAGACATGATTAATTAAATATATAATTATTTAAATAAATTTAATGGAGTAATCTGCCGGAAACATCTGTTAACAATATACTAAATAAGTTATAATAATAAAGCCGTGTAAACCGCGGACGTTCAACTAGTTATTATCTAAATTAGATTTGTGCTATTTGTTTTCAAGTTATCCAACTTGAATTAATGGATTATAAATGTTTAGAAGATTTTCATCTCTTTAATTTAAATTTTCTTTTGAGTTTGATTTTATTTCAAATACCTATTTTAAATATAATAATTAATATTTAATATTATACTTGTAATTCTATGCATTGGGTGTCGATATAAATATATAGTTTAAAAAAAATTTTGTTATTAAATTACATTACTATTTATTTTGGTGAAAAACAATAAAAATTAATATGTATTTTTACTCATTTAAAATTAACGATATAAGGTATTTTTCTCCCTTTCAATTAATATACTTTATAAAATAAAAAAATAAAAAGACTACTATTTCAAAAAGAGAGTGATACAAGATCAAACTCGTTGAAAAAAAAAAGACTATTACTACTCGTTAAATTAAAAATATATTTAAAGGTAACTAAAAATTTTGCAATATCCTATTTGATATTTAACATGCAACTACTTTTCAATTGTTTCAAGATTTTTTCTTGACTAAAAAAGAATTCAAAATGATATACATAAATGTTAATAGGTAACTTAAAAATCAATGCACAAACAATAATATTGATAATGAAATATCATCTCTCAAGTTTATAGATAGATATACTTAACATTAAATTCAAAAATTTCAAAGTCATATATTTATTTTAAAAATGTTTAAAAAATTAAAATTTCAAAGGACTAATTATCTTTATATCTATTTTAAACAAATACATCTAATTAAGTAAAAAAAAATTAAATAAAATTTCATAAATTCAAAAAAAAAATTAGAATAAAATATTGAATAAAAAGAGAGCTCTTTAATTTTCTCATAATTTCATCTTTAAAATAGACAAACTGAAAATGAAAATGATAGCAAATATGCGCAAATAGCCATTTTTTCTTTAATTCAAACTTTATAGTGTATTTTTTTTAATAAGATTTCATTAGATTAAAAAAAGAAAAACTTTTATATATGATATTAGTCAAATACAATAATGTGTAAATAATCTAAATAAGTGTATACCATCATCTCCAAAAAAATCAAAGAGAAAGAATATATTTTAAAAAATCTATTTTAATTTCATTATATTTAACTAATAGAGTCTAATAGTAAAGTGTTTACCTATATTTTAAAAATTTAGAATATAATTGATTAAAAAATTCATATTGCATTTCCCATACCTAAATTAAAGTTTTTGATTTACTTTCTAAAAAGTAATATCACATGAGAAATTATAGTTAAGAAATTTAATTTTGATATTGTTATTGGTATATATTTGTAGTTTGTGAAAATTATAGTATAATTAAGTTTTTAAATATATTTAATTTTTTAGTATTTCCTCTCAAATAATTGTATTTTATTTAAAATTATTATTATTATTATTATTATTTATTTATTTGACCCGCAGTTTACATTGAATCTGTATCCAACCCGTTTATAACCCACGGGTTCATATATTTAATACATTCGATTAGGTAAAAAAAAATCATTGATCTGCACGTATGGATAATATACTTTAAATTAATAAACTCGACCCAACCCGACCCATGTGCAGCCGTACGCACCATCCACCATACATATCAATGATAATCTTTCTGCTAGTAAGTCCGACATCTCCATGGAGTCCTCCAATGACAAAAAGCCCTAAAGGGTCAAGGTGGAAAATAGTCTTGTCGTCAAGATATTGAGGTGGGACAACAGGCTCAATTACATGCTCCTTCAAATCGGCTGCAATCTGCTCATTGGTAACAGTCTCAACGTGCTGGGTTGAAATAAGAATTATGTGAACCCTAACCGGTACCATGGCTCCATTATCATTTCTATCACCAGGCATCAACCATAAGTTTTGCTCTTTCTTACTTCAGTCAGCTTGGCACCAAGTTCAATGGCAAGAGTATGAGTTAGTGGCATAAGCTCAGGTTATCCATTGTACAAACTCTTCAATTGAAAGCTACATCAAAATATGAAACATAAATATTGACCTTAAATGATGGAGTTGAATAAAAAAAATACTAATTGTAATCCTAATACTAATTAGGATATGAAAATAGAATCGTGAGTTAGGCAAATATCAAAACAATTAGAGGTATTATAACAAATCTCAACATTAATCATCTTTCAATCAATGACGAAGTCAGAAATTAAAGTCAGGAAAGATTAAAAAAATTTCAAAAGTTAAAAAATTTATTATTTAAAGAGTAAAAAAAATTTTTAATATTTTATAAGTAAATTTTTTTAAAAAGAAAAATTTCAAAAGTTTTTAAATTATTATTATTAGAGAGTAAAAAAAAAATTTTAATATTTTATAAGTAAATTTTTTTAAAAAGTTCTTCGTCAGGGGTGCGGGCCACCTCTACCCCTAACTCCGTCGTTGCCTCCAATAATAATACATCATGCAATGAAATTTAATGAAATTTATATTTTGGAGCTAAAGTTTTTGCTAAATAACAATAGTTCATTCGATGAGAGTACCTTGCACTATGAGTCGGGAATTCTGGCCACGTATAACAATTGGGATGATTGATAAAAATGTAGAAAAATATTATTAAATTATTTATTTTTCAGAATTAAATCATATATCCCAAAACCCGATTGGAAAATCCATTAGAAACATGAGTTGAACCAAAGCAGGATCAGGTTTAAAGTTTTTGGGCCGGTTATTGATATGGAGTTTAGGAGAGAGAAAACAAAACACCTTCTCCCCTTCGTTGCTATGCAATCACAGCGCCACTCTCCTCCCTCCCTCTCTCTTACGGTTTCCGATCATTTCCTCGGCCAGAAGGAACAGCGAGAAAGACCCTAGCTTCTTTCCAAGCCTTCTCCTCCATTTGTTGTCAATGGTGTAGCTTCTTATCACCGGAGATGGCGTCCTCAAGGTGCTGTGACTATAACAGCCATTAATTCAGGCGACCTTAAGTTTCCAGGTAGGCCTTAAACCACTCAACTCTTCTCCTATATCACCTCCTTCTCTTCAATTTTGAGTTACAATGTGGATTCAGATTGTTGTTGGACTTAGGTCTAAACTGGGGATTTTCTATGTTAGGTGTAATTAGTATTCAGAGGAAAATTTGACGTTAGAATCAAATTCCTTATAAAATTTCGAGCATCTTGATGTACAAGTTTCCGGATTCTGAGTCGGCTCCATTTCCAGTCACCGCCTGTGAATTTCGACCAGCAGAGCACGAAAACGTGAAGTAGAAAGAAATGGAGAGCTCAACGAAAGGATTAGAGGGTACTGGCATGAACCTGCTAGTGAATCGCCGTAGCAACCTGAAGAGTGCTTCTAGCGATCAAAATCTCCTCGAAATTCTTTCTAACATGAAAGCTTCCAAGACTACGGTAACCATACACTCTCACCTTCAATCGCTTTTTCTTTAGGAGCTTATTTTGTCCTTCAGTTTTCACTTATTTCTTTATTTCATGCTTGCAGGCTGTTATCAACTATGACGCTTCATGGTACGTTTCCTTCTCATGCTTTGATGCAAGGCTTGGTATGTGCACACAAGGTGTTGGATGTATAGCCTGTTAAAAAGTTTTTACATGAAATCTCAGCCTTGACTCTTACTTCGCCTAAATGCCTAATATATCCAATGTTTGGTTTGCTCCATCCAGAATTAGACGTAGAATGCAATTCTTGATTTGTAACAAGATCCTATATTTTGTGTATTTTTCTGCTGTATGGTTTGTAGCCAGATCCTTCCTGCAGTTTGCCAGCTGAGCAACAATTTACCTAAGCTTTCTTTCATACGTGCAGATATTGATGAATGTCCAGAAATAACTCCGCAAATTCGTTATACACCCACATTTCATTTTTATAAAAGGGTTGATGAAATGGTTGGTGCTGGAGAAGAGAGGCTGCATGATCGCTTGTGGTTGCATGCTTGAAATCTATCTTGTCTTAGGACCCATCAATATATATATATATATATATATATATACATTTTTTTCCTTAGAAAGTGAACTTGTGACGTATCCACTTGGCATTTTAATTTGACATGTGACATATTTTTCCAATTAGGCTACCACTTGGTATGGTTTGATTTGATTATTTAATGTATTGACTTGATTTGGTTTGGTTTGGATTTATTTTGAATTAGTATTTTTGATTTGATTTGATTATTCAATGTATTAATGTATTGGTTTAGTTTGGATTTATTTTGAATTAGTGTTTTTGATTTTGGTTTGATTTGAGTATTTAACATATTAATGTATTGGTTTGGTTTGGATTTATTTTGAACTAGTGTTTTTGGTTTGGTTTGATTTGATTATTTAATGTATTAATGGCGTTAAGTAATTATTATCAATTATTAGTTTTTAAAAAATGATAAGTTTAATAACAATGAATTATTCAATTAATTATTAATGTATTGCTTTATAACAATTGTTTACTCTCAAATTTGTGAAGTAACAAACATTTCCTCTAACAACCTTTAATGTATCATTTACGTTTCTTATCTAAATGTTTTCCATTTATTTTTTTTTAAAAATGGTGTAGTAATACACTTTTTTTAAATTTTATATTATTTACCCTCAAGAAACACTTTAGCTTTTTTAGAAATGCTATATATAAGTTGTATCAATATATTCTTCTGTATTTTTTGTAAATGTGTATTAGTCTCTACTTTTAAATATATTATTTATTTTTTTAGTCCAGAATTTTCTACATTTCAACTATTTCCATTAATGGTTTAGTATTAATGGGTTAGTAGTTCTTACTCAATTTTTTTTTCTTTTTTAAAAATAATTTAACATTTTTTTGTAGCCGTAAACTCACCGACTCTCTCTCTCTCTCTCTCTCTCTCTCTCTCTCTCTCTCTCTCTCTCTCTCTCTCTCTCTCTCTCTCTCTCTCTCTCTCTCTCTCTCTCTCTCTCTCTCTCTCTCTCTCTCTCTCTCTCTCTCTCTCTCTCTCTCTCTCTCTCTCTCTCTATATATATATATATATATATATATATATAAGCAAACAGAATCTTCCTTTGTATTGCCATGTAGGATTCCAAATGACATGTGTATGACTTAATTGTTTATTTTTATATTTATTTGAAAATAAAATTAATTTATGATTGCATTAAACCGTCTTAAATGTAATTGATTATATAACGTTAGAGAATTAATAGTTTATTAAGTAACAATTTATATAACTTTTAATGATACAAATAAATTACATAATTTATAAATTCTATGATATGGGCAGTTATTATTTTATATTAACAAAATTAAAAATTTTTGTATTGAATTAAATTATGTCAAATATAATTGATTAATTATAATATTAATAATATGATAAGTTGAAGATTTATACAACTCTTAATCATTTAAAATAAATTATTTATTCATGGATTTTAATGAAATAATGAGTTAATTATTTTTTACATTAATTTTAAAATAAATCAAATTAATGAATTTTACCACCTTTCATTTTGTTTTTTTTTTTATTTATCTTTATAAATTTCAACATTTTTAATCCATATTCCTGAACACATGTCTATTTACTAATTTTTACTTTAATAATCAAAATTTTAATAATTAAAAATCTCACTGTATTTTTTTTAAACTATTGATATATCTTTATAATAATTGAAGGAGATAGAAAAGTGTTTTTGTATTTTTCTCCAGTAAAGAGATATAACATATATATATACATAGTTAGTCCCTAAAACTCAGGGATTGCATAGATACAAACTCATTCAAACTTAATAAACTCTAGCCAAGAATATCTCAATCTGTTATTATCTCCAATACCCCCGCTCAAGCTATGAACTTCGTGTAAGAATTCGAAGCTTGTTCTTGTGCTGAGCAAACCTGTGAGAACTCAAAGGTTTGGTAAAAATATCCGCAATTTGATCCATCGTGGATATATGCTGTACACTAATGTGGCCAGCTTTAACCTGCTCTCCAATATTATCACACCAAATGATTGTAGGATTCTGAACTGGTTGCTTTAATTCTTTCAGCAATGATCTAATCCATATTATCTCTGCAGTGGTGTTAGCCACAGCATGGTATTCGGCCTCCGTCGATGATCGAGCAACAGTTGGTTGCTTCTTGGCCTACCATGAGATCAGATTGGAACCCAAATAAATTGCAAAACCACCTGTCGAACGACGATCTAAAGCATTCCCCGCCCAATCAACATCGCAAAATGCTTGTAATTGAGAACTTGACGCAGACCCAATAAAGAGACCATGTGCTAGCGTGCGTTTAACATAGCGTAGAACACGTTTGCAGGCTGTCCAATGAGCTGTTGTTGGAGTGGACATAAACTGACATAATCTGTTCACCGCAAATGCTAAATCTGGACGGGTTAAACAAGCATACTGTAAAGCACCAACAGTTCTACGATACAAATTAGGATCAGCCATCGGTTCACCATCATTATTGGTCAATTGACATATAGTAGCGATAGGTGTGGTAACTTCTATAGCTTGATCCATATGAATGGCAGCAAGTAAATCACTCAAATACTTTTGTTGAGAAAGTAAAATACCTTTGGAGTGATAAGAGACCTCAACACCAAGAAAATAACTCAACTTCCCAAGATCACGAAGCTTGAATTCAGTTGAAAGTTGCTGAACACACTTTTGAATTGCTACTGAACTACTTCCAGTAATAACAATATCATCAACATAAAGCAAGATGTAAATAACAGCACCAGCCGTTTCTTTAATGAAAAGAGAGGAATCTGTATGAGAGCCTGCAAAACCAATTTTAAATAAATATGAATTTAGCCGCTAAAACCATGCACGAGGAGCCTGCTTAAGCCCATAAATTGATTTTCGCAATCGGCATACGTAATCCGGGCATCTAGAATCTGCAAAACCTGGTGGTTGTTGCATGTAGACAGTCTCCTCTAAATACCCATTAAGAAAGGCATTAGAAATATCCAATTGCCGAATGGTCCACTTCTTTGTAACTGCCAATGATAATACAATTCGGATCATAGTTGGTTTGATAACAGGACTGAACGTCGCTGCGTAATCAACACCTTCAACTTGATTATACCCCTTTGCCACCAAAGTAATTGATTTTCCAAAGAAGGAACATGCAAAATTTTATTCATTTTAATTTGTGCAATAGAAGTGGGAATGGTCCGTGTACCAACATAAGTAATATGTAAACCAGAACCATTACCTATAGTAACTTTATCAGGTCCTTTATACTCATCTGAAAGTTCAAGAGCGGATAAATCTGGCGTCATGTGATGAGAAGCTGCAGACTCAGCAAACCAAGTGTTTGAATCTAAAGAGTCTGAAACATGAGCTGTATTAGCGGAAATCTGTTGTTCATCTTTATCATAACGCTTTCGACACCATTTGGCTTGATGATTATTAAGGCCACAAATTTGGCAAGGATTAGGGTACCACTTTTTCGAACCCTTGGAAGCAGAAGTGAAATTGCGGGAATTGTTCCCTCGCCGTTGATTATAAGATTTTGATCCAGAATTGCTTTGCCGTGCGACATTGGCATGAATCGGCGATGTGCGATTGGATCCCTGCAGAAGAATCTCATGAGCCAATAGCTGACCAGAAAGTTCAGAGAAGGATACCTTCGTTTTGCTTGCAGAGAGAGTCGCAATAACCGGATGATATTCCGGAGTTAACAATCGAAAAATAGTGGCGTTGAACTCATCGGTAGAAATAGGCGTTCCAGCAATAGCTAACTCATCAGCAATTGCTTTAGCTTCACACAGAAATTGGGAGATAGGTTTGTCTCCTAAGGTCAGATTCTGTAGAGAAATGTGAAGCTGTACTCGTTTGGCACTGTTGGTTGTTCCAAACGCATCAGACAGAGAGTCCCAAGCCGCACAAGCAGTGTCAATTCCAGTAACATAGGGCATAACTTCCTCAGTCAAGGAAGAACAGATCCAGCTAAGAAGGAGTTGGTCCTCTTGCTCTCATTTGAAATAATCTGGATTAGGATCCGACTGCTGCGTTGTTGAATTGGTAACAAAAGGAGCAGGAGGTGGTGTTCCATCAATATGCCGTTTTAGATTGTAGCATTTGATGATAGGTAAAAACTGGGTTTTCCAAGCTAAATAATTTGTTTCTTTCAACTTTAAGGAGAAAGAGAGTTGTGCGTGAGGTGGCGCAGAAAAAAGATTTGGAGCTTGAAGAGAAATAGCTGATAGTGGAGATTGAAGAGAGGAAGAGATAGAATCAGTGGTTTGTTGGGTAGTGGCCATCGTGAGATGTTAGATGGCTCTGATACCAAATTGAAGGAGATAGAAAAGTGTTTTTGTATTTTTCTCCAGTAAAGAGATACAACATATATATATACATAGTTAGTCCCTAAAACTCAGGGATTACATAGATACAAACTCATTCAAACTTAATAAACTCTAGCCAAGAATATCTCAATCTGTTATTATCTCCAATAATAATATTTTTAATATCATAATAAAATAACTTTTATTCAAGAATCTATAAATTATCTATATATTCTCTCAATTTTACTTTTTTTTACTTTTTTTAACCATGCATAGCACGGATATATTGCTAGTTTATGTGTAAAGTAGACGCAGGAATAATTCTGTAAGCATTTTATGACAATCACACTTTACCAATATTTATGCTTCTTGATAGTGCGTTGACTGAATCTATAATGCATTGACTGAAGATTATAACTACAAGTCATTATAACAGAGCCTAAGTTTAGCACTGTACATTATCTCATGATCTGTCAATTTTTTCACTTTGAAATAATGAGAGAATTCTCTTAGAATGGTTATAAAGTTGTACCGGGAGAGAGACTGTTAGTATGAGTTGCTACGACTGATGAGGCCCAAAAGGAGAACGAACTAAACGACCATGTGACTAACAAATCATAAAATTACTAAATTACTAATTACATGCTTGCACTTTGGATCCTGAAGCATCATGGTCCAGAGAAAGATAGAATCTTGTGCTTCAGTTGCACATGGTAAATTTATTGATAAACTATAATCTTTCAAGTTAAAATTATGATAATATCTTTCATTTTCCTCCATAAAATAAATTGAATCTCATTTAACTCCTAATTCTGTTGTTATAGGAGGACACATGTTCATATTTGGCAGAGTCTATGGTGAATTATGGTTTCCCATTTTAGTAAAAGCAAGAAAGCCTTTCTTTCAACAATAATGATCGGCAGCGGGAATCGCTCATCGGAGCCATATTATTTAAAAGGATAAAATGTAAAGTATGGGGCTAACTATTTGTAAAGAAAGACGCGCATAGTTGGATGCGTAACTTATACGCGTTAAATTGAATAGGATAAATCTGTCATTGCGAACCTAGTAATTGATACGGTTATGTATTTTTTTGAGTTCTCTCCTATGTGAGAGTAGGGTTGCTGTCTATACAACTAGAGTTTCTCTTTTGGGAGATTTTGTTCTCTTCATTGTCAGAGGCCATATTGATATCTGTGATAATCTCACCTATCTTATTTGTTCTCTACCTACGTGAGTGCTTCTTTTCTTTTCTTTTCTTGCTTCCGTTACCTATATTGCTTGTTTTTCTCTTTTATTGTGTCAGGTTTTCTTCTCTCATTTTTGTTTTCTCTCGTTTGCTCTTTTATTTTTTTGCTTCAGGTGCATGCTTTCTCTCTACCGCTACATACTCTCTATCTCCTTGGCATAAATCAGTTGTGGATGTCGAGATGAATACTCAAAATAGTTATGATCCAACAACGGAGGAATCTATCGTCACCGAAGTTAGTGATGAAGTTGTTCAGTCTGCAGAACCAAAAGAAACACTCTGCCTAGTGGGGAAACTTTAGACGGAGAGTTCCTATAATAAGTTTGCTTTGATGGATACAATGGTTAGGGTCTGGAAGGCGAAGAACGGGGTTCTAGTCCGTGAATGGGGTAAGAATATATTCTTCTTCCAGTTTCATCATGAGAAAGACATGCAACATGTGATTGAGAGTGAACCTTGACATTTTGAAAATAATCTCTTGGTGTTGAAGGAAGTCAAGGGCAGTGAACAACCTTTTGCTATCATTTCTCCCATTCACCAGTGTGGGTATGTGCATATGATTTTCCACTCCGATGCATGACTGAGGGTGTTGCAAAGTTAATTTATAGTAAGATGGGGATTTTCAAAGGATGGTATGATGAAGATGCCCTTGGTTGGGGTAAGTTTATTCGTTTCAAGGTATGCTTGTACCTTAACAAAGCTCTATTACAAGGTACTTCTATAAAGTTGGTTGGACAGATGCTTTGGATACCCCTAAAATATGAGGGTCTCCCCATATTTGCTATTTCTGTGGGAAGTGTGGACACTCATGTGAGCAATGTGAGGAGGTAGAAGCTGTGAATTTGACTGAACATGATAATATGCAATATAATGAGGCGTTGGAGCTTCCCTTCTCTGACGCAATTCAAGAAGGCTTGTGATGGGAGAGTTTGGTGATGTAACAAAGCGGAAGTTAGTGTTTAAATCGACTATAATTCAATCCAAACCAGGTCAGAATAATAATGTGGCTACACCTGAGGTCTATTCACCAATCCGTGTTGAGAATGAGACTATTACTGACTCCATCCTTCATTAGCTATGGCATATGAATGTACAAACCAGTGGTCCTCTTCCTAGCCCAACCTTAAACCCTCCAATTGTTAGATTGCCTTTGACTATAGATAGTGACCGTACACGAACCATCTCTATTTCCCAAACCCATGAACCGGTTATTAACTCAGCCAACTTCCCTAGTTTTATTCCTTTTCATTTTACTTCCTCTGGTATTGATCCCAAAAACACTTTTGACCAGCCTTCTTCCTTCAACAATCACTCAACAAACCTACTCCTATGAAATCCATTCACGATTCTCTTTCTCCTCCAGTCCCTAATCTCACACCTCTGTTTGATATACCAGTCACTCAATCGCAAGAACCTCTGAACCAAACCACTCCACCGAACCCATTATCCCTTCCTAGAACTGTTATTATCCCAACTAAAGATATCCAAATTTTGTCACCTCATGGTCCATCACCCATACCTGCTTCCCCTGGCTCGAAAACTATTCAGGGTCTATCTTCAGGTATTCCAGCTTCCAAAACTAAAAATTAGAAAAGATTAGCTCGCAATGGTATTGGTTAGGAGCAGGGTGAATTGATAATTACTACTAGGAAGAGGAAGGACTCTTAGACTCTGAGTCCTTTATTCCTATGGACATAGATCATGTGGACAAGAAAGTAGAAGAGATGTTAGGGAGTCGACATTGAGAATGATGGCGACTGCGAGGCAGTCCCGTCGAGCATTATAAGTCTGATTGCTTGGAATTGCAGAAGGCTTGGGAACCCTTATGCAATTCGTCAACTAAGGCAGCTGGTTAAGCTGAAAGCTCCCAATATTTTGTTCCTTAGTGAGACAAAGCAATTATCGGTGGAAATGGAACGAATATATAAACCTTGCGGTTTTGCTTTTGGGATTGTGTTTTCATGCAATAGGGAGGTAGGAAGAAGGGGCGGCATTTATTTATCATGGATGGAAGGGGTTAATATCCAGCAACTGTCGGTCTCCTAGCACCATATTGATGTAATAGTGAATAGGCAATGGCGATTTACGGGTATTTATGGCTAGGCTGAAGAGAATCAGAAATTTCAGACGTAGGATTTGTTAAAAGGTATAACCCTAGATTCCAATCTCCCTTGGCTTTGTGGTGGCGATTTTAACGAAATTTTATATCAATGAGAGAATATTGGTGGATAATAAGGACCCTAAGAAACTCGAGGCTTTTCATGAAGCTCTTGACTATGGACATCTTACAGACTTGGGATTTACGGGTTATAACTTCAGTTGGACAAATGGGCAATCATGTGCACATAGTATCTTGGACAGGTACGTGGCTATAGTCGAGTGGATCGGAATGTTTCCTAGCTATAATGTTGAACATCTCTTCTGGCATGGTTCAGATCATTGCCCAATTCGAATTCAGTGGGATAATCATCGTTTTAACTCCCAAAGGACTCAACATCCCTTTAGATTCGAGTACATGTGGCTTAGGGAGGAGTCTTGTGTCTCAATTGTGGAGAAGGTCTGGTTTGACTCTTCTTATGATATGATTCTCGCAACATTGAAGGCCGAATTGCTTTCCACAGGCAGGCTATGAAGTGGTGGGAACGTGCTCATATTGGGTCTTTGCCAAAAACAGTTACATCAGCTCCATCAAAGTGCTCAATGCCTATATATACCTCGATTTAACAGGAATATTCAAAAGAAAATAGCAAAACTGCAAAAGAGAAGTTGAAGATGACAGGCAAAAGCAAGAACCAACTGTTTTGTGATTCTACAAACAAGGAATTTGAAGAATGACTTCAAGAGATTAGTTATTATTATGTCCATGACGGACCCAGACTCCAAGGAGAGACCAAAAAAAATTTTCAAAAATAAAAAAAAAAATTCTAATATTTTATGAAGCAAAATTAAAAAAAAAAAAAATCTTTGGTTCAGTTCTAATTGGCATATTATTTACTTAGGTGGAGATGATCATTCTGGGATGATTATATTTATGGCAGTAGGAAGTACAAATGTTTTTACTAGAGAAAAGTTCATAGTGTTAGAAATTGATTCAAATACACATTTGTTCACGGCTCATGTTTGATGGTTTACACTCCGTTTAATATAAATAAATTTAAAATATAAAATTTATTTATAAATAAATTCTTTCGTATAAATGAACTCAAAATATGAAATTTATTCATTTTGAAATTTATTTGTGAATGAGTTTTTATGTTTGGTTTTATTAATTTAAAATACGCAATTTAATTGAATTCCACATAATCATGTATATGGAATATATTCATAATTGAAAATTATTCGCTTTTGTATCCTAAATTTTTCTTGAAATAGTAATTTTATAAAAATAAATAATAAATAGCAATTATATTTGTGTTATGTTATATAATTTTTTTATATTTTTATTAAATAAATATATATAAAAAAATAAGGTCTAATGACTAAAAAAAACTTAAATTTTGGCCTTAAATTGCTACAATTGATACCGCAAATAATTTTTTTTTAACAATTGTGGTCTCCATCCATCAATTATTACTATTATGCTGATGTAGTCGTTATTGGGATCCCCATCATGATATGTCACTTGCTGACTGTAAATTTGTAAGGTTTATTTGTTAAAAGAATTGGCCAAAATTATTTAAAAAAATCAAAGTTCAGGATTTTCCTTAGTCATTAGGTTAAAGTTTGTTAGTTTACCAATTTAGTCGTGATTATTATATGTACACCAAGACATAGTCTAGTAGTAAGTACATATATAATTTTGGCAATATATCCAGGACTTTTTTTTATTAAAATTAATTTCTATTACTTATATAATATTATCAATAAATAATTTTATAACTTGTAATAGTCCAATTTAATTTAATAAATATAGTTATTTTATAAATTTTAATTATAATATTTTTTATTTTAAATGATATATTATAATAATTGATGAGAAACAATGAATATTATGCTTAAAAGAAGTTATTTCATTTTAATAAAAATTAATTTAAAATAATAATTATATGACACAAAATAAAGGAAGAAAAAATTTGAAAAGGAGATATAACTTGAAAATTTGAAACGCGATAAACTCTACAATCAAAATATAATAAATTTTAATAACGAAGATCGATAAAAATTTACATTCACATATAAATTTTTCAAAAAAGATTAGTGTAGAAAAAAGATTAGTGTAAATAATGCGAATAAAATTTTAAGTAAGGCGATAATATTGTTAAAAAGGTTCCTACAAATAATACTATCACTTTTGAAATTAAAGCGAATTTACGATTGATTAATTATCTAGTATTTGATTTTCCCTCTCTTACTATATTGATAATTTTATTGAATTTTTATATCTTCTTTAATATTTAATTATTATAGCATGAGTATTGACAATTTTGAATAACTAAAAAAGAGTACCACTTTTTTTCCTGAAATTGAATAAAAAAAATCCTGAACTTTGGTCTTTTTAATAATTTTGGCTAATTCCTTTAACTTTGCAAATTTATGGTTAACAAGTGACATATTATGTCGAGAGTCCCACTAAAGGTCACATTAGCATAGTAGTAATAGTTAATGGATGAATGTCACAATTGTTAAGAAAAATTACTTCACGGTATCAATTGTAGCAATTAAAATAACTGGCCAAAATTGTTAAAAAGGCCAAAGTTAGGTTTCTTTTTTAATCATTAGGCCTAAAAATAATATTAATAAAATTATTACATTTAATTTAGTGATAAATGTATATTTAACTTAAAATACCTCTCCTCAATAGTAAAAAAATGCTGAAAAAATATTAAAATAAAGATGAAAAATATTAAAATAAAAAACCTAATAATAAGAATATATTTGTCTAAAAAATAAAATTTAAAATAGTTTTGGTCATGTTTGATAAAATAAATAAGCTAAATTAGTAAAAATTTAAAAAATTTACATTGTAGCAGAAGGTAGTTTTGTCATAAAAATTGGATTGCTTAGTTTCGTGGATTTCATTTAAAAATTTCACCTATTTTTGTAGCATCTGGTATAGTTATATTCAATTCCATGGAATTGAATTAATAGAATTGAAATCTACCTTTTTTTTTTATTATAAACGCCAAAATATGGATTTCTAAATGAATTCCATAAAATTTTATGGATTCATTTGTTTGGGTTAGTCTCTAATAACTCATATTTTTTCTCATTGTTTCCTAAGTCAAAGGCATATTATTTATTAGTTCCATATCTTTCTTTTTTTCTATTACTGTATGGTTATAAATGAGCCAACTATTTCTCTTGAATACTCATTGAATAAGAGTGCAAGCTAGTAATCTCTGGGTATTTTCTTTTACACTTTATACTTGATATGTATCTATTAGTTATCAAGTAATTTACTTCTTTTGCCCAACATATGTGGTATCAAAGCAAAGTAAACATCATCATGTAGAAGTTTTACATTACCATTACTGGTTCGCACAACATTACAACTCTTTCCTTCAACTTTGATTTTGGAGTCATTTCCAAGCTTCACTTCCTTCTTGAAGGTTTCATCAAGTTCTTTAAATGCTGATTTTTCTCCTGACATGTGGTTTGAACTACTGTTATGGATGAACCATATTTCCCTTAGCACATTCACCTCTTACTCTTAAGCCATGAATAATTTATCTTCTATCTTTCCTTTTATGTAACTTGCCTTTTTTGGAGTTTCCAGCAATCTGCTTTCATATGGCCCCATTTTTTGCAATAACTACACTGAATGTTATTTTTGTAGTGCTTTTGTTCATCATTTTTTTGCCAATAAAAATTTTGCTCATGGGGTCTTCCTTTATTTCTGCCTCTGCCTCTGTTATGGCTCTACCTCCATGTCCACCTCTGTTAAATTCTTTGCCACTGTCAATTGCTTTGATTCATCTGTTGATGAGAATGTTTTGACATGAAATGCTTTTTCTTCTCCTTTCTCAAAGGATTTGTTCATCCTAGCTTAATGAAATTGCAAAGAACCTTTTAGATCATCAAAAGAGAATGTAGACAGGTCTTTGGACTCTTTGATGGTAATAACTACATGATCAAATCTAGGAGATAAACTCCTTAAAAATTTTTCAACCACAACTTGATCAGTGCATTGCTCACCATAAGATTTCAACTGATTCACCACTATGGCTACTCTAAATAAGTAATCTTGTATAGTTTCATTATTGTTCATTGCTAAATTCTCAAACTCACAACATAATGATTGAAGTTTAACTGTGATGGTCCTTTTTGAGCCTTGATATTTTTTCTGCAGTATCTCTCATGCCTCTTTGGATGTGGTTGCTCCTGCAGCTCTTGAGAAAACTATTTCATGGACAACTTGTTGAATAAACAAGGCCTTGGAGTCCTTCTTCATGTTTTCTTGCAACCTAATTTCATCAGAATCAAAATTTACATAACCATTTCTAATTAGCTCCTATACAGCTTGGGATTTGACGAGTGTCTTCATTTTGATACTCCAAAACTCATATGTCTAGCCATTGAAGATGGGTACGAGTGGCTGCCAGGAAGAGAAAACACCATTCACCGCCATGATCTATTTTCCTATTGTGTTTCACTCCCTCGCGTGTTTCTCTCCCTCTCTCTTTTGTTATATTTTTCCTCACTAGCCCAATCAAGAATCAAACAGGCTTTGAATACATGGCTGTGAATTGTATTGGCTACCTAGGATTGATTCAATTTGATTGTGTGAAGGGTATATCTATGGGAAGCAAAGTAGAATGTCATTTTCTATTGGGAAGTCTTGAAAGGCATCAAAATATCTTGAACTCATACATGCCAACCTATGTGGACCCATGCAAACAAAATCAACCAGTTGAAGTTGATATTTTTTGTTATTGACTGGTGATTTTAGTCATTTCAGCTGGGTGTATTTTAAGAAAAACAAGGCGAAAACTTTTGAAAATTTTCATAAGTTCAAGACATTGGTTGAGAAGCAAAGTGGCAAAATTTTTCTTGTGAATTTAAAGCATTTTGTAAAGATAATGGCATTCATAGGGAGTTGACAGCCTCAAACACATAAGAGCAAAACGACATAGCCAAGCACAAAAATCGCACTATTATTGAAATGGCCAAAAGTTTCTTACAAGCTAAAATCTTCCAAATAATCTATTGGCACTAATAGTAGCTAAGACAATATATTTGTTATATATCTCTTCCACAAAAGCAGTTTGGAACAAGACCACATATGAAATATGGGCAGGTATGAAGCCTGATGTTAGCCACTTGAAAATCTTTGGGTGTGTTGACTATGCTTTAATTAACAAACATAATCATCAAAAACTGGACGGCAAATTAGAACATTGTAATTTTGTTGCTTATTCGTCTTAATCCAAAGCTTATAGGTTGTACAATCCTATTAATGGAAAAATAATTATTAGCAGTAATGTTGTATTTGATGAACTTGCAAGTTGGAGTTGGAACGAGTGTCAAGAAACACCAGTTACTGAAATTCCTATAAATGATGAAGATTCCTCTCATTCAACAACAAGAAAAGTGCCCTTGACTTCTCATGCAACATTTAATAGTTCTTATTTTTCCCAACCAACTACCATGCCAAGACGACAAACACAACCAACTTCTTATTTAAGAAATTTTGAGGTGATCCCAAATGGTGACAAATGATGAAGGAGATGTAATTCAAATTGTGATGTTTGCAAATATTGATCCATCATCGTATGAAAAGGTACCAAGCAAAGAAGTGTGGTGTAATGCAATGAAAAAAGAGATGTTGTCCGTTGAAAGAAACGATACATGGGTCTTAGTGAAGTTGCTAGTAGGAAAATAAGCGATTAGATTAAAGTGGGATTTTAAAAACAAAGTACCAAGTAGATGGGATCATAAAAAATAAAAGGCATAGCTGTATTTAAGGGGTATTCTCAGCAACAAGGTATTGCTTAAGAAGAACCATTTCTCCTACGGTGTGTTTTGAGACAGTAAGAATTTCTTTAGCATTAGTTGCTCAACTAAAATGGCATGTTTATCAATTTGATGTTAAATCGGCCTTTTTAAATGGTGACCTCAAAGAAGAAGTTAATGTAGCACAACCAGACGAGTTTATTGTCAAAGGTAAGAAGAGTAAGATAACAAATTAAAAAGGCTCTTTATGGGTTAAAATAGGCATCACAAGCTTGGTACTGTAAGATTGATTCTTACTTACAAAATACTGATTTCATTAGAAGTGATAATGAATTGACTCTTTATTTTAAAAAACAAGAGAATGATTTATTATTAGTGTATCTCTATGTAGATGATATGATTTACATGGGATCATTTTCTTCTCTTATTTCTGAATTTAAGGAGAATATGATAAAGAACTTTTGAGATGACAGATTTGGAAAAGCTTTATTATTTTCTTGGTGTGGAAATTAATTACACAGAAGATGAGATTTTTATATCTCAAAAGAAGTATGTAGCCGATCTACTTTGAAGATCTAATATGCTTTATTGCAACCCCATAATAACTCCAATGAATGTTAATGAAAAGCTATAAGCCAATGATAGTTCAGAACCTACTAGAGGAAAATCCTATAGAAGCTTGAAAGTTGTATTTTGGACTTTGATATACTGCAAGCTCAAATTTCAATTTGAAAGGCTTTATAAATAACGATTGGGCAAATTCTCTTGAAGACAAGAGAAGTATTTCTAGTTAGGCTTTTGTTCTTGGTTCTTGTATAGTGTCTTGGAGCTCAAAAAGAAAAGAAAAAAAAAAAACCAACAACAGTTTTGTCGTCAACAGAAGCAGAATACATGGCTCAACTGCCTCAACATTTCAAGTTGTTTGGCTTGAAGGTTATTGAAGGATCTTAACCAGGAGCAAAAGGAAGCAACTTAAATATTTTCCGATAAGTCCACAATTTCAATGTCGAAAACTCCAACTTTTCATGGGAGGACTAAACATATAGATATCCATCATCACTTCATTCAGGAATTAGTTTCAAGTGAACAAATTATTCTGACTTATTGCAGCACAGAGGAACCGCTTAATGGTGTAGTCTCTAATAATTCTCCTATTTTTTCTCACTGTTTACTGAGTCAAGGCATGTTATCTATCTGGTGCCAAATTTTTCTTTTTTTTTTTTTTGTTACTATATGCCTATAAATGAGGAAACCATTTCTCTTGAATATTCATTGAATAAGAGTGCATCTCTTCCTAGTAATCTCTTGGTATTTTCTTTTTCACTTTAACTTGATACATATCTGCAAGTTACCAAGTAATTTACTTTTTTTGCCAAACACCTAGATGTTGTGGATTTTAACCAAAATTGATTCCATAAATCAAAAGTTACACAAAAAAATAACAAACAAAAAAGCCACATTTACACATAATATTTTAGAAAATTCTACATACTTGCTTTTTCTTAAAAAAAATATTGACTTTGAAAAATTATTTCATCCATTCCCTTTTAAGTGATATAGTAACAACTACTAAACTTTAGTACCAAACTATTTGGCATAGCTATATAAATTCTTTATTTCTAATATTTTTTTCTGATCAAATTAATATCAACATAAAGTATAAATTGCTAAAAATTTTGAAACACTTCTTTTAGTAATCAATTTTTCAATTTTGAAAGAGAATAGAAAAAAATTTTATTGTCCCAATTCAACAGATGTTGTTAAGGTAATTTTTTTTTCACTGTCACCCTTATATTAATGGTACTAGTTTGAATCCCTCCGAAAAAAAAAAGATACTAATTTGAAATGTTTAATAAGGGTACTATAAGGGTATTTTAATCAATTATTAGTAATTTTTCATAAAATGAGGTTCTTTAATTATTTACTTAATTTTTGTGCTAAAACCTTAAAAATTACTTGAAGTGAAATGGAAGGGGAACCAAAAATATTTTCCAAACGAAATTTCATGACAAAATATATAGTTAAGATGGAGCTCTGCAAAATATATAATTAAGATGCATGGACACGGAAACGGAAAAATTGAAAATTGGGGAAACAGACATGGAGAAACGATATTTTCAAAAATATAGAAAACAAAAAAATGTGGGAAAATGCATAAATATAAAAAATATGGGGGTTTATTCAAAAATTTTAAAAATATAGAAATAAATAGAAAATAATTTAGAAAGAGTACATTTATAATTTTTAAAGGACAATCAACTACAAATAAAGTTTTTTAACTATAACTAAAAGTAAATCATTATAAATCATATCTAAAAGAGAAAAAAATGTTTATAAGTTCCATACTCAAGAAAGAAAAAAGAAAACAAAATATCCAAATATCAAAATGGAAAAAGATAATGAAATTCATAACATTTATTATAATTCATTATCTTTTTCTTTCTCCATATTTGTAGTTGCATCTTCATTAAAAAATACATACTCTAATTCCAGTTTACCTCATAAAAGATTGACAAATTTAAGAACTCTCAAATTCATCTTCACCAATGTCCCACATTTTCCTCTCATCATAATATTGAGAGGCATTTTTTGACAAAAGGCAAAAATTGATATGAATAAAAATTAAGTCTTCTGCATGTTTTAGAGATACTTTATTCCTTCTACATCAATGAATGGAGGAATAAGTACTCCAATTTCTTTCACAACAAGAGGAAGAACAAGGTTGTCCAAGCATTCTAAGAGCAAATTTTTTGAAGTAAGGGTACATTAGAACTAAAACATGCCCACCACTTCCTACGGTCTGTACTATACCTACACTCAATAGAATTTGGATCCACAAATGGCCCACTTTTAAGAAAAAAAAATTAGCAAATTCATCATTTGCTCTACAACGGTCATCTTCATTAGAAAAAATTCTCCTAAAGCACTTGATTCTTTCAGTTGATATCTCTCCATCCATATGAGGAGGCTCTCTACCTTCTCCCTCTTGGAGCCATTTATCACCATAAAACCTTCAAAAAGAGGAAAAAAAATAAGCAAAAAGAGTATATGAAGCAAGGTGAATATTAAGTTAGTAACTTATTTTGGGTTTAATGAATAAACTAAACAATAGAGGGGGGGTGTTAATCTTTGCCCAACGATCAACAAGAATCTAAAAAACTACATAGTAAAAAGCAGAAAACTTATCTAATTTCTTTCCTTCAAGCTCAAACTTATCTAATTTCTTTCCTTCAAGCTCATAAATAACCTTCTTCATATTTCCAATCATAGAATCCGACAACTCATAAACCAGATGAAGCAATGGCTTGTTTGTATCACAAACTTTGATCATGTTATAAATGGGAGTAGTAAAAGTAAGAATGTAATCAATATTTTCCCACCAATCCTCATCCACCACTTTTTCACGAACAAATCTAGCTTTTCCTTAGCCATCTTCTCGGTATTGTGCCCATTGTTTACTCGTAACCATTGCTTTTAAGGCACGCCTAATAAGTTTAAATCTTTTAAGCATGATAATAATAGAGGCAAAACGAATGTCGACAACTGAAAGCAACTTGAAAGTACTAAATCGATTGTATATTACAAGTCTCATGGAATGGTTCATCATAAAATTCTTGATTTGCAAAGCATCCCCGTAAATTTCAATGATCTAGTGGCATAAATAATATGTCTTCATTGTTTTCCACATTTTTAGCTGCACATATGTTCTTCAAAGCAAGGTTAAGGGTATATACAACACAAGGAGTCCAGTAAATATGTGGATATATACCTTTAATAATTTCTCTAGTAGCCTTACAATTAGGTGCATTATTTGTAATGACTTGTACCACTTTTTGGTCTCCAATCTCATTAATTGCCTCCTTCATCAAATTAGCAATAAAATGCTTATCTTTCACTTCACTAGAATAATCCACCGATTTAACAAACATAGGGACAAATTCAAAAACAACCATAAAATTAATGAAAGACCTCCTTTGAGGATCACTCCATCCATCACAAGCAAGACTAACACCAAATTTCTGACCAAGTGCTTTTAATAGGTTCTAATAACCTCTTTACATTTGCCTTTTCTTACTGAAGTAATCTAGCTCTCAATTTATTATAACTAGGAGGCACGTAATCACTCAAAGCATGATTAGCAGTAAATGAATAAGAACTTACATAATAAATTTAGCAAAATTAAATGGCAGACCTCCAATATAAAACATTCTAGAAATCTCTGCATCTAATTGAGCCTAGTTTGCATGTCAAAAGCTTTACCAGTGGGAGAATCATTAACTCTTCTCCTCTTTAAAGTATCTATCACACTCGATTCAGTTATAAACAAGGAAGGAACAAAACTAGTAGGCAAAGGAACCCATTTAAATTGTGAATTAGTAATTCTATTTGCAGCCTCATCCTCCATTTTTTTTTTTCATTTCAGAAACATTGTCACTCCGTATCTTTTTACAAACACTAACCCCTTTTCCAGTGATTTTCAAAAGATGAGCTTTTACCCTAGTGTAAGTCCCATTTCTTTTCTTCACCACAAAAATTACATATCTAGTTACAATTACCCCCTCCTTCTCCAATCTTCTCAAATTTTCTCACATATTTTCACAAAGGGTTATATTCTTCCTCCCTAGTTTTTTAATAAGCGACACTGCTAGCGGTACTTGCTTGAGTAGAACGAGAATTCGAAGAATCCACAAAGACTAACTATATATATCCTGTTAAATATAATAAATATTGAACATTAAAAATAATACAAAATCAAAAAAAATGCAAATATTAAAATAATCATGATATCAAATAATCGAAGTACAAAAATAGTGTTGACAATAAATAAATAATTATAATTTTAGTTTGGAGATAAATAATTAATTTTCTGATATATATTGATTTATAAATTACAACAATCAATAATCAAATACGCAACTTTGGAATGCTAATTATGTATCTGGAGTAGTTTCTCCATCAACTTTTTTCTTAAGTTGGTTGGTTTACAATTTTACATCACCCATATTTAATTGTAATTTAAGTTCTATGTTTATTAAGTTATTGTTGTAATTTAAATTTTAATTTTGTGCTTAAAGTAATATATTTGTATACAGTGGCAAAAGAACCCAATAAAGTTTAATTATATTCAAACAAAAAAAAAGGCATAATTATTATTTAATTATTAGTTGATGTTGACTTAAGTATTCCTATCAATTTAAATACACAATTATCCAATTAAGGTTAGATATGTCATTTTAACAATATTAAAATCTATCAACAAATTCATCTCTAATCTCTATTAGTGTTGGACGCAAACATGAAACCTAGAAACACACTTACGCAAACATGAAACCCAGCAAATGGAAGAAACGTTTTTCCCTCTATCATTTGTTCATCAGCTCATCTTTCTTTCTTTTTCACTGTCTCAATCACCATGGATACTCTTTCTTATCTACTTTTATTAATTCTCAAAAAAAATCAAAAATTCCAAATCTAATTCTAACTATTCATACCTTCATACTTATATTGTTATGGAAGAAGATTTATGGCTATAGAATAATAATAATAATAATAATAATAAAAGAATATCAATATATAATCATACTGAAAAAGAACGAGAGAAAAGGCAATAGGGAAGAGAAAAAGTAAGACTGAATAATGCCAATATATTGATTACTGTGTCACAGTTACAATTATATAAGTCTCAGTATTTATAACCTACACAATTACTAATGTTGAGCTGGAATTATTATTGAATAAATATCTTATAACTAATATATTTTCATCCCCCCCTCAAGTTGGAGGGTGCAGATCAAGCAGTCCCTAACTTGACAAGAAGATCAGAATGTAGAGCAAAATTGAAGGGCTTTGTGAAGACATCCGCTAATTGAAAATGGGAAGAAACAGGAAGTGGATGAATAAAACCTTGTTTAAGGTGATCTCGGACCAAGTGACAGTCTACATCAAGATGCTTTGTACACTCATGGAACACAGGATTAGCTACAATATGAAGGCAGCCTGATTGTTGCAGTGTCAAGGAATGGGAAGATCTGGAGAAACAAAAAGATCCACCAATATGTAAGAGATCTAGTGCAACTCACAAATTGTAGAAGCCATGCTTCTATATTCAGCTTCAGCAGAAGACTGTGAGATAGTAGTTTGCTTCTTTGGTTTCCAAGAAAATTAGTGCTACTCCAAGTAAAACACAAAAACCTGTTAAGGACCTTCTTGTGGAAGAACAAGAGGCCCAATCAGGATAATAGAAGGCCTGAAGTTTAAGATCATTAGTGGCAGGAAAAAATAAGCCTTGATACGGACATCCACACAAATATCTAATAATTTGCATTGCTGCCAGTATATGGGGCTGCCTAGGCGCAACCATGAACTGACTAAGATGTTGAACTGAGTAGCTAATATCAGGCCTTGTCATAGTAATGTATAAGAGTTTACCAATAAGTCTCCTGAACTGATTTGGTTCTGTCAACAAATCACTATCTTCTAAAGACAATTTAAGACCTTTAGGCAAAGGAGAAGAAGCAGGCTTTGCATCTTATAGACCAAGTTCCTTAACCAGATCCAAAATGAATTTTCTTTGACTAAGTACCAGAACTGGATCTAGCTATTTTTATTCCGAGAAAATATTTTGCAAAAACCCAATTGTTTGATAATGAAGTGAGAATGTAAGGCTCGTTTCACCAGAAAAATAGCATCAAGATTGTTACCAGTTATGATAACATCATCAACATACACCAAGAGAATCAAGAGAGTATCATCAACAGTCTTAGTGAATAAGCAATGATCATAGGCAGATTGAACAAACCCCAACTGAATAGTAATAAAAGTAGTAAATTCAACATTCCACTGTCTAAAGGCTTTTTTAAGGCCATACTGTCAGTCAAGTTTGAACACTCAATAACACCCTGTTTTTCCGCAGAACCTTTCTTTATAATTTTCTTAACAAATTCTTCCTTTTGGTAT
Organism: Jatropha curcas; assembly: GCF_041381405.1. Lineage (NCBI taxonomy): Eukaryota > Viridiplantae > Streptophyta > Magnoliopsida > Malpighiales > Euphorbiaceae > Jatropha > Jatropha curcas. The sequence continues at coordinate 10,600,641 of NC_143152.1, read as the reverse complement.
CCGCTAACCCTAGAAATATCTTTGATTTTTGTTACCCTAGGCCCAGTGTTTGGCAAATTAAAGATCTTGCTTAAGTCAGCATAAGACAACGCTTTAATTTCTCCTTCAAGTTTTACAGAAATTGATTTTGACCCGCTAGTTTTAAAAGAACCATAAAACTCCTTAACCACATTCTCATAACACGGTCTATTTAAGGATAAAAAATCCATCCATCCCTGGAACTCAAAGAGTTCCCTGAATTTGAACTCGTCCTTCCCAAAGAATTTCCGTCTATTACATAAGAACGCATAAGTGGGTATGGAGAAAGAACAGATTTACCTTTGGCGTGAGAACTAGCGACTTGTTTCTTTGATTTTTCTGTTTTTGCTTTTTCTTTCTTCGATTACTCAACAGATTTCTTCTGTTTCGACTCCTTCTGTTCATACTTCTTTGATAACCTTTTGAGAAGTTGAAGTTCTTGTTCCGTCAGGGAGTCTGAGGAAGAAGAGGTGGAACTCGATTCGGCCATTGTTAGGGTTTTGAAGCAGAGAGCGATTTAGGGTTTTGTTGCAAGAGGGCAAGAGAGAAGAGAGAGAGCAATTTTTTTTAATAAGGAAGTAAAAACGATTGAGTTGAGAAATAATCTTTAGGAAAGAAAGAAACACATAAAAAACAAGACAAAAAAAATAGAAAAAAAAATAAAAATAAAAATAAAAGCAGTTTTAGGGAAATTCAAACCAACTCAAAGAATTAAAAAAAAATAGTACTGCCAAAACTTTAATAAAGCGAAGACATAAACACACAAAAAAAAAATTGACTGTTTTTGAATTTTGTCTAAAAATAGAATCGGATAATGACATTAGAAAGTCATATCAGAGCAATATGCATTTCTTTTAGACAAAAACGTTTTTCAGAATCACACAGAATATAACAAAAAAAATATCACAGAGCAAGTCTTTCACTTTAAAATATAGAAAGCAGTTTAGAACATACTTACATAATTCTAAAACTAAGAGTTTGGAATTAACATATCGAGTTCTCTTCTAATTAAGAAGAATTGACTTTCATTCAAAGGTTTAGTAAAGATATCTGCCAATTGCTTTTTTGTAGGAATGAACTCAATCGCTATATCACCTTTTTGAATATGATCACATATGAAGTGATGTCTGAGTTCCATGTGCTTGGTTCTAGAATGCTGGACCGGATTCTTAGATAGATTGATGGCGCTTATATTGTCACATTTAATTGGCACTATTTCTAATTTCAGACCATAGTCTACCAATTGTTGCTTGATCTATAGAACTTATGCAACACAGTTTCCAATAGAAAGAGCAACGGATGTCTGTTTCTTACTAAACCATGATACAAGGGCACTACCTAGAAACTGGCAAGTTCCAGACGTGCTTTTTTCTAGCTATTCTGCTTCCTGCAAAATCAGAGTCACTATACCCAACAAGATCAAATGTATCACCTTTAGAATACCACAGACCCATATTAGAAGTTTCACAAAGATATCTTAGAATTTTTTTATAGCAATTAAATGAAATTCTTTGGGACATGATTGAAATCTAGCACATAGACAAACACTAAAGTGAATGTCAGGTCTGCTTGCAGTTAGATATAGTAAAGAACCAATCATACTTCTAAACAATTTGATGTCCACATCATTACCTTTTCATCTTTTTCTAATTTTAACGATGGACTCATTGGTGTACTACATACCTTGGCATTCTCCATTTTGAATCGTTTCAATAATTCTTTAGTATATTTACCTTGGTTTATGAAAATTCCATTTTCACATTGTTTGATTTGAAGTCCAAGGAAGAAGTTTATTTCTCCCATCATGCTCATTTCAAACTCACCCTGCATAATCTTAGAAAATTCCTTACAAAGAAGATCATTAGTAGAACCAAAGATTATGTCATCAACATAGATTTGTAACAACTAGAATATCATGTGCTTTTTTTTATAAACAGTGTTGTATCAACCTTTCCTCTAGAAAAACCATTTTCTAATAAAAACTTACTTAATCTTTCATACCAAGCTCTATGAACTTGTTTCAAACCATAAAGAGCTTTAGTAAGTTTGTAAACATGATTTGGTTTATCATATACTTCAAAACCGGGTGGTTGTTCTACATACACTTCTTCATTTAGAAAAACATTTAGAAAAACACTTTTCACATTCATTTGATATAACATGAAGTTTTTAAAACATGGAAATGCACAACGCATTCTAATGGTCTCAAGTCTAGCAACCGGGGCAAAGGTTTCATTAAAATCAATGCCTTCCTCTTGGTTGTACCCTTGAGCCACTAACCTTGCTTTGTTTCAACATTACCTTGTTCATCAAGCTTATTTCTAAGCACCCATTTTGTTCCAATAACAGAATGGTTTTTAGGTCTAGAAACAAGTTTCCAAACTTGGTTTATCTCAAATTGATTTAACTCTTCTTGCATAGCAAGAATCCAATTTTCATCATTCTGAGCATCTTCTAAATTTTTAGGTTCTATTTGAGAAACAAAAGTAACATTACCAAAATATCTTTTATATTGAGCTCTAGTCATCATCCTTTCTGAAGGATTGTCCATGATGTCCTCTTATGGATGATACCTGTGAAATCGCCATTCTTTCGGTAATTGAGAATTTTCATTTTCTGTCACTGGCATTTGACTTTCAGTTGCATTTTGATCTTCATGTTCATCTTCTGGTTCAGCCTGATTATCAACATTCTGCTCATTTTCTGGCTGTTCTAGTTGTTCTGATTTTTCATTCTGCTTTTCTTGATTAGAATCTACAACATCATCATTTTCTAAACTTCTAGAAGTAGAGTCAGATTCATCAAACACAACATGAATAGATTCTTGTATAACTAGAGTTTTCTTATTAAACACCCTATATGCTTTACTATTACTAGAATATCCTAGAAAAATTCCTTCATAAGATTTAGCATCAAATTTAGCAAGATGATTTTTCTTGTTATCTAGAATAAAGCATTTACACCCAAAAATATGAAAGTAACCAATATTTGGTTTTCTACCTTTGTATAACTCATATGGAGTCTTTTTAAGTTTAGATCTTACGAAAGCCCTATTTAGAATATAACATACAGTGTTAACGGCTTCTGCCCAGAAATACTTTGGTAATTTAGAATCACTCAGCATGGTTCTTGCCATTTGTTGCAGTGTTCTATTCTTGCGTTCCACTGCTCCATTTTGTTGAGGTGTTCTAGGTGCTGAGAAGTTATGAAAGATTCCTGATTCGTTACAAAAAACATTGAATTTCTGATTTTCAAATTCTCCTCCATGATCACTTCTAATTGCAAAGATGTTGTATCCTTTCTCATTTTGTATTCTTTTGCAAAGATGAACAAACATGTCATATGACTCATCCTTATTTCTAAGGAAGAGTGTCCAGGTGAATCTATAATAGTCATCTACAATAACAAATGCATAGGATTTTCCTCCAAGACTAGAAGGAGTAATAGGACCAAATAAATCAAGGTGTAGTAATTTTAAAGGTCTAGAAGTAGAAACCATGCTCTTAAATTTGAAAGATTTTTGGTTTGTTTGCCCAATTGACAAGCATCACAAAATGTGATCTTTTTCAAATTTTAGTTTTGGCAAACCTCAAACCAGGTCTTTCTTAGATAGTTTAGAAATAAGGTGCATGCTTGCATGTCCAAGTCTTCTATGCCATAACCAACTAGAATTATCAACAGAAACTAAGCATATGTCTAGGTTATGCATATCAGAGAGATCTACTAGGTATATATTCTCAAACCTTTTTCCAACAAATAAAGTTTTGTTATCATACATGTTCTGAACTTCACAATAAGAGAGTTCAAAGATCACTCTTCTATTTTTATCACAAATCTGACTTACACTTAACAAGTTATGATGTAATCCTTCTACTAAGCATACATCTTCTATTGAAGGATTAGAACCTACCACACCAATACCAACGATTTTACCTTTCGCTTTGTCTCCAAAGCTTACTATACCTCCCTTTTTCTTTTCTAATCTGGTCAATTTCTTTCTATCACCAGTCATATGCCTAGAGCAAGCGCTGTCCATGTACCACATTTCTGTTTTCAGCTCACTCCTTAGGCACACCTGAAAAGATCAAGCAGATTTAGGTATCCAACTCATATTGGGTCCTGGAGGGTTAGTGGTAACAGGTGTATTTAGCTTACTATGATTTTTCTTTCTATTGAGACTATCAGATTCCTGATGTTCTAAAGTCATAACATTAGAAACATCATTTTTCTTATTAGAAACATGATTCTGTTTAGAAATACCATCATAGCTAGAACTTGTCTTTTCTTTCGAAAATGATTCTGAAATTGATTTTAGAATTCGAATCTCAGTTTTTAAAGATTCATTTTCAGAATTCATATTCTTACATTTTTCTGCAAAGTGTTTCAGATTTTCAGAAAAATGTATTATTACAATCTTTAAGATCTTTGATCTCTATGATAAGATCTTTGCATGTAACTTCTTGATAAAAAGCATCTTTCAAATGATTACATTCAGTTTTTAATTTTCTGAAATCCTTCTTTAGAACTTTATGCTTTCTAATAAGTTTTTCAAATTCATTGCAAAGGTTATTATAAGTATCTAAAAGATCATTTTCAGATTTAGGTTCAGAAATACTTACATTGCTTTTTTCGCGCTTTTGGACCGTGGCATTTGTTTCATTGTTTTCAACTTTCTATGTTGAAGTCAGAGTGTTGATTTCCTTGGAGTCAGAATTGATAGTGACCATTAGACAAATATTTGCATTTTCTTCTTGGTCACTTTGGCTTTCAGAATTAGAATCATCTGAATCACTCCAAGCGGCTACGAATGCCTGCTTCAACTTTTCTTTCTTTGACTTCTTTTTCAGTTTAGGACACTTGGGCTTGATATGGCCGGGTTTGTTGCATTCATAAAAAACCACTTCAGAAGGTTCTTTCTTAGGTAAGTTGCTATTTTTAGGTGGAAAGTTCTTTTTGATAAACTTTTTCTGTGGCCTTCCACTCTTTCTTTAGAACTTTTTGAATCTTTTAGCAACAAGTGCTAAATCATCACTATCAAGATCAGAAGAACTTTCTTCACTTGAAACTACTTTCAAAGCCAGTCCTTTCTTTTTCTTATCTTTTGAAACAATAGCTCGTATCAGATGATCATAAGTAATAGAAGTCTCTTTGTAATTCATAAAAGTTCCTATAGAATCCCATTTTTTGGGTAGAATCTTGAGGATTTTCTTAACAAGCTCATCTTCCGAAATTTTCTTTCCGAGAGTTCTCAAAGGATTAACTATATTAGTAAATCTAGAATTTAGTTTAGCAATAGTTTCTCCTACTCTCATACTAAACATTTCTTATTCTCTCCAAAGGATATTTATTTTGGATTCTTTCACTCTATCCGTACCCTCATAGGTAACTCTAAGTTTTTCCCAGACTTCCGTCACAGACTTGCATCTAAACACTTTGTTGTATTCTGCTGGATCTAATGCACAGTGAAGAATATTAATAGTTTTTGCGTTTATAGAAATATCATTCCAGTCAGCATCAGTATATTCTTCTTTTGATTTTCTAACTCTCTCATTTTCTAAAATTTTCATAGAAATGCGAGAACCAGTAATGACATTCCTCCAGCAGTTTATATCAACTGATTTTATGAAATTTTCCATTCTGGTTTTCCAATTAGAGTAATTAGAACCATTGAACAAAGGAGGTCTAGAAGCAGATTGACCTTTTAAAGATGTAAGAGGAAGTGAGGCTGCCATGAGATCTTATCTCTTAAGCTGTTAAGCTTGGGTAAGTCAAGAGCCAAAGCTCTGATACCAGATTGTGGGTCCCTTATGTGTATGGCACAACCCAAGAGGGGGCGTGAATTGGGTTTTCTAAAAATAAAAATGTAAATTTAAAAACAAACTCAAAATTCTATAGGGGAGGAAAAGCAATGCACTTGTGAGAAAAAGTTATTGATTAGAACTTCCTCACAATGCCCTTATGCAAAAAATAGAAAGACTTTGCAAAGTATAGTTATTGATCGGAACTGCTTCATAATTTCTTATGCAATATCAAAACTACTTTATGAAGGAAAGCTATTATGTTTAGAACTTCCTCATAAAGTTTAGATAAATATAAAAAACTATGTGAGAGACAGTTATTGAAATCTGAACTGCTTCACAAAGCTTCAATCAAGATTAGAAAATTGATTAGAAACCCAAGTAATGAAATATACTGAAAATAGAAGAATAATTTAGAACTTGGTATATTCACTGAGTACAAGTCCAGAGTTCTAATGTTTAGAAAAGACAAAGCTTATTCTAGTTTAGCACATCAAAACCATAAACAACTTTAGCATTTCTAAAATATAAACAGAAGTGAGAGTAAAATAGGATCAAGCAGAACTTCAGAAAATAAAAAGATCAACACAGTGATTTATAGTGGTTCGGCACTAACTCGCCTACATCCACTCCCCAAGACTCATATTGAGATCCTCAACTATGTTATCTCTTTTCAAGGGTAAGAGACAAACCAACAGTACAAGACAATAGATCAACTCCTACATCAACCCTTTGTCCCACTAGATTTTCCAAAGGTTCTAGTTAACCTTAACCCTTTCTGTCTTTGGCAGAGTACAGAAACTCAGTTCAAGACATTAGAATCTCTCTCACGAAGAAGGTTGCTTGATAATTTATTTCACAATAGCTTTTCACCAAAGCTATTACACAAATGTCAAATAAAGCAATGCAAGTATAAGCACAGAAAAAAAATAGTATTTAAGATTAGAAAATCTTTTTAGAATACAGAACTGTTTTTCAAAAGAAGTTGTTATAAAATTCTTTTCTCTTTTAAAGATAAAACGTAAAGTATTAAGATGAAAAGAAATAAGGGGGTAGAGAGTAAGTTTTGAGAGATAAAAGATATGATCAATGAATGAATACTCTTAAAACAAAAACTCTTTTCACCACATCTGTTAAAGACGAAATACCTTTTTATAGAGAGGGATGAGACTCCAGTATATAGAAAGTGAAATCACTTTTTCAAATCAGAATATTGACTTTCTATTTTTAGAAGATACGGAAATCTTTGTTACCAAATCTGTTGAGTCAATATTCTTTCTTTTTAGTAAGCGAATAAAAGAAAATCTAACTTTCCTTTAAAAACAAGAATTTCGAAAATAAGAATTTAAAGAAAATCTTTTTTGAAATAAATATATACAAAAAAAGATTTGAGATAGAATCTCTTTCGTTTAGGTAAGAATATAAAATCAAGATTTTGGAGCTCTTTATAAAATTTGTTTTCGAAAATAAAGAGCATAAAAATCTTATTCGGTTTATTCTTATTACCAAAATCGTTTGAGACAAAGTTTCTTTAATTTAGGTAAGTGAATAAATTTCGAACTTTTATGAAGATATTTTTCGAAAACTTAAAACAAGCTTTTTCTAAGATATTTATTACCAAAAATCATTGAGACAAGATTTCTTCCATTTTAGGTAAGATAATCAAGGAACGAAAGAAGCTTTTGATTTTTAAAGACTTATTTTTGAAAAATCCTTTTGATAAAGAGAGAAGAAATTAATTTTGCGCGTATAAATGGATATTCTCTCTATCCTACAATGAATCCTAAAACTCCAACCACTAAGGTCTTCAATAGTCTTCATGATCTTTCAAATTGTAAGACTTGCCTTGTTTATTTATTACCTTCCATATATAATCTGTATAAAATTATTAGCAAAAAAAATATAATTTAAATTTATTTGTTTTGTTTCAATCATCAAAATCTCGAGATAAATATTTGACCCTTGAGCCAACAGCAAGATGAGTAAAATTGATCGTTTCTTAGTCTGTAATGGTTGGCTGGTTAAATGGAATGGTTTCCGCATTTAGGGTTGACAGTGATTTTCGCAAGTGAATGAAATCGTAACAAGTAATATAGAATGAGTAGAGTATCGTTCCCACGAGGATTGTATACCAAGTACTAAAATTATGTTAATCTGCTATTATTTAAACGGCAATAAGGGGAGTTATTTTAAGAAATTAAATTCAATAAATAAAAGAGAATAAAAAGAAATCAAGCAAAGCAATCTTGATTAAAAGAAATCAAGATTTAAAAATTACTAGGGATTTTGACTTCACTTAGTTCTATCCAAATTATTTTATTAGTTCGTTAACCTATTTTAATTGTTCAAGTAGGGAAAACAACCCTAAAATCACTAACAAGCTTTTCCGATGTATTGTTAGCTTTTTTAACCCAATCTAATTACCTATCTTCCAATAGTGCAATCAAAAATGAATTAAATCATTAAGTTTTATGGTTTGTTTTATGAATTCATAAAACCTAAGGTCATTAACTTATGAAAACTCCCCATGAGTCAAACCATATAGCTTCCGCATCAAGTTATTATTCTCATGTAATTTATTATTTTTTCATATCAAAAACCCTTCTCCCGATAGTGATTAATGAATTAAATCAATCCAGGGGAGAAACTCTGCTTGAAAGCATTAAGTTCAATAATAAATTATTTTTTAAACAAAGAAAAGCAAATCTAATATTATAAATTGAAAAAGAAATTAAGCTACATCAAATCCCTAGTATGAGAATTTAGTTCGATATAGTAATTAAATAAAACTCAATTAAACTTAAAAATAATTCCATAATCAATGTGAATAATGAAAAGTAAAAACAAAATTAAGAGTTTAGAGATAAAAACTAGTCAACAAATAACGTGTACGGCTTCCTTAAATCTTGACACAAATCTTGATCACTTGAAGTCTTAGAGAGAGAAAAACAATAGAACAAAATATGGTAGAACTAGATATCCCTCTACAATGAATTGGTTCTCTCTTTATATAGACTTCTTGGGAGAAAATCTGACTTCATTTAGGAAATAGAGTCTTCATAAAGTAAGAAATCTTTTGGAAATAGGAAATTGTTTAGGCTTTGAATTTCTTCTTAATTAGGACTCTCCCATGCGCCTAAATAGGATTAGAAATTGATTTGCACGTCAGGAAATCATCTTATGTGGGCCCATGCAAGTGGTAGGGACTGGCTGGCGTTCTCAACTCAAAATAAAACTTGATTTTTAGCACGGGCGTCCTGTGCGGCACGGTCTGGGCATGTCAGAGCCTGAGTTCTAAGGATGGTTCAACACGGGCCGTGCTCAGGGGCACGTCTAGAGAGGAATCTGTGGCATAGGCATGCCACATAGCACGGCTAGGGTGTGCTAGGCTTTGAATCTCCCTGATGGAATGCAGCACGGCCCGTGCTCAGGTAAGCACGCCTTTGGGTTGATGTCCTTTTGCAGCAACGGCTTGCCAGATAGCACGGCTAGGGCCTTTGTCTCCATGCTGATTTTCCTTAATTCCAACACGAGCGTGCTAAGTTGCACGGCCAGAGCATGCTAGAGCCTGAGAGTTTTGCTTTATTTTACTCTTTTTTTGTGCTAAAATCCTACAAATTTCCTTAAGATCAATCAAATTATGTTTCAAAGAAGCTTTGAACAAAAACATAAATAAAAGCTAATTAAAGTAATTAAAACTACGAAAAATCCTAATAAAAACTATATTAAAAATATTATAAAAATAACACTTATAAAAATTTCCCAAACTTAAACCATTGTTTGTCCTCAAGCAACAAAACTAAAAACTAAAAAGAAAAACACTAGGTAAACAAACTAACAAAGCTAGTTTAATATGGTTGGGGATAATTATTCACAATTTCAAGAGTATCAAAAACCATTAACATGAGAATAAATCAAGTGTTTCTTATGTTAATTATATTCCAGCAAAAATTCAATTTTCAATAAAACACATTCCTTAATTTAAACATGAGTTAATAAGATGTTCAACACCAATAATTATTCAACCTTTGACAAATAGAATATGAATTTTCACAAAAAATTATTTAACCTTTTAATAAGATGTTTTAATACAAGTTCAACATTCTCATAGGCAAAACTAGTCATCCCTTTTCCACAATTGAAATGCATACAATTTAGAAAGATCAACAAGTCTTTATTTCGGTTGTAATGGGGTTTTAGAGGTATAATTTTAGCTAAACAAAGAAAAAGGATAAAAAGATAGACAGAAAAACACAGAGAATGCATAATATCAAGATTTTCATTTATATCAAAACAAATTTTTATTTGTAAAGGGAGATTAATCTTGAAGTTTCTTCACTAACTCAAAAATTAGAGATACTTTGGCAAGGTCTTTTCATAATACTTTTATAATCTTCCTTGCTGTAATTCCCCAAACTTGAATTCTTGATTAATTGCTTCTTTTAGGGGGGTGTTTCTCTTTGAGTTTTTCTACTTGCTTCACTTGCTAGTATTAATGAATTTTTCTCCCTTTTGTTGCTATGTATTGATAAAAATCAAATCCTTCAATTATACATTATTGTAGTTAGGTGTGAACCCCTACCCCGAATATCATGGCATATGAATGCATATGACTAAGGGAAGAAATGCACGTGAATGTATGAGTCGCCACCTTGTTTAATTATTTTAGGGTAAACTAGGAAAAACCCTAAGTGACTCCAATTTTAATTAACCTAAGTCTAGGCTAATTATCCCAATATTTAAGGCATGGTCTACGAACCCGAGGTAGATCCCGAGACTATGTCATGCTGATAAACTAACCAATGAATGAATGCTTTGCAAGGTGAATGATGGATTAATGAAATGTTTGAGTGATTTTGACTTGCCGCCCGGGGTGAAATCCCGAACGTGCCTACGTACTTCCGTTTGAATGGAAGATCAAAGTCAACGTAGTTCGATAGGCCTCTTTTAGAGGGCTTTGAATGAGGATGCTTTATGCATGAGCGTGTGTATGCTTTGTGCATTTTGTTTAGGCATTTTGCCAAAGAATTGATTGATTTTTAGGCATTTGATGCCAAAATGTTGATTTTAATGGCTTTTAGCCAAAAAGATTGATTTAGGCAATCGTTGCCAAAAATGATTAATTTTAGACGATTGTCGCCAAAATGATTGATTTTAAGGCTTTTAGCCCAAAAGAGTGATTTAGGCAATTTGATTGCCAAAATGATGTTGATTGGGCGATTGTCGCCAAAATGATTGATTTAAGGCTTTTTGCCAAAATAAGTTGATTAATTTTAAGGCATTTTGCCAAAAGATCGATTTAATTGTAGGCAACTTGTTGCCAAAACGTGATCAATTAAGGCTTTTAGCCACAATTATTAATTAATTGGACTTAAGCAGGATTTGTTTGAAATAAAGGCGATTACACCATAGCTATTAATTAACTAGGTGTTTTGAGCCAATATTGTCGGATTTAGGCCTTAATACCGCGATTATTAATTAATCGGGCATTTAGCCTAAATTTATTTAATTGAGGCAATTTGTTTGCCTAATGATGGCATGGATGCATTTATGCAGTTGTAGAATTATTAGGAGTAGAAAAGAAGCATGCATGAAGTGCTAAAATTAAATAGGCAGAGTTCAGTTCATGTACCTGATTTAATCGTCGATCGCTTCTTAACACAGACTGAGTGTCTCAAAACGGAGCCCCAGAGCCGTTTTTTATAGGAAAAAACGTGATCCCGGGCGCCCTTGCCCGCCTTCGAGGGCGGGCATGTGTGCCTTTTCCCCTTTCTTTTTCTTTTTTCGTTCCGGAGGCTTTTCCGGGAGTTCCGGACCTCCAAAAAATATTCCGAGACCAGTTTCGTGATCCTCGTAATTTTTCGGACATTTCAAGTACCATATTGGCATACTTTCGGTAAACTTCCAAAATGGCCTTTGGTCCGGTCGGACTGTTTGCAGTCCGGGAAAACTAGCTTTTTGAGCCTCAAAAAATGGGTATTCACAGACGACCGCCATTAAGGGCGGCTGCCACCGCCGCGGCCGGGAAAACTGGCTTTTAAGCCTCAAAATTTGAGTATTCACAGTTGCCCCCCACTGGCTATCATAAAAAATGATTTATGAGAGCCAGTGGCTGTCTAAAGGAGCAAATTTTGAGGATGGGCAGAGGAGGAAAACCCCGCCGTGGGTTTTTCCTTTGAAATGAAATGATCAAATGCATGGATTTATGTTTGTAACTTAAAAATGTTTTTGCCTCTTTGAGGACTTAAAAAGAAGTTTTGCCTCTTAGAGGACTTTAAAAGATATTTTACCTCTTAATGAGGGCTTGAAAAGAGATTTTGCCTCTTAGAGGACTTGGAAAGATGTTTTGCCTCTTAATGAGGGCTTGAAAAGAGATTTTGCCTCTTAGAGGGCTTGAAAAGAGATTTTGCCTCTTAGAGGACTTGAAAAGAGATTTTGCCTCTTAATGAGGGCTCGAAAAGATGTCTTGCCTCTTAGAGGACTTGAAAAGAGATTTTGCCTCTTAGAGGACTTGAGAAGATATTTTGCCTCTTAATGAGGGCTTGAAAAGATGTTTTGCCTCTTAATGAGGGCTTGAAAAGATGTTTTGCCTCTTAGAGGACTGGAAAGAGATTTTGCCTCTTAGAGGATTTGAAAAGATGTTTTGCCTCTTAATGAGGGCTTGAAAAGAGATTTTGCCTCTTAATGAGGGCTTGAAAAGAGATTTGTTTTATTTTTGTTTTTTTTCTTTGAGAACCAAGGGTCCACCTAAAGTCGAAATGATCAAATGGCTTGGTTTTGGATGAAAAACGGTTGGTTATTGGTCAGGGTTTCACCCTAGGTTTTATGTAGAAAAAGGTTAACCATTAACCGGGTTCTACCCTGGGTTTGTGTAAAAGAGATTGACGATGGTTGGGTTTCACCCTGGGTTGTGTATGTTTTTTTTTTTTTAACACTTGCCCCTGAATCCGACTTGGAGGATTTTGCCTCCTGCTTGAGAGAATTGATGCCCTTATTAGCCGAAATAGAATTTCTTCTTAATGAAAGACTAAAAATTCCGTGATTACTTCTGTGATGGGTGAATGGTGAAGGTTCTTATCACTTCTTGTCCCCAGAATGGTGCTGACCATGGAATACTTCACAACATTGGTGTTGTACTTGTCCAAGCGATTGAGGAATCAAAAAGAATAAAGCCACTTATATGACTCGAGGAAACGGACAATGTGGATGACATCGCTCGTCTGAAACGATCGAAGAAACGATGGTCCGAGTGGAGACGAGGTATTAAAGAATTACCTCTCAACGATTATGTCTGACATTTTTTTAGGGATGTTTTGGAAACCCCGGGGATTGAATTGACATTTTCCTCTCTCTCTTTTTTTTTCGAGGAATGACTCAAAGAATGACGCTTTCAAAACGAACCTTTTTTGAGAATGACTCGATTTTTGTGACTCGTTGTGGAATGACCGCTGGTGATGGAGACTTGATTTTAGAGACTCGATTTAGAGACTCAAATTTTTCTTGTAGTGAATTTTGACTCGAAGGAATTCAGTGGTTCTTGGAAAAAATGATTTATATACTCCCGAGAAGACCTTTGAAAGCACTTTTTTTCTTTTTGCCTTAACTTTTGCCTAGTAGCCGCCCTTTCGGGTTTTCGACTCTAGCAGGCTCTTTGCCCTAACTTTTGCCTAGACCGCCCTTTCGGGTTTTCAGCCTAGCGGGCTCAATTCTTGCCTGAAGCCGCCCTTTCGGGTTTTCAACTCCAGCTTTTATTTTTCTTTTCTTCTCTTTTTTTTATTATTTTTATTATTATATTTTTTTTATTGGCAAAGAGAAAATGCTTTTTATGATGCAGACTTATGTTTGTGACCGCGCCTTTGTGGCTGCCTACGTATCTCCAAGAACTCTTCGGGGGATGGGGAGAATCAGGTCTTTCGTAGTTCCTTCAGGGATGCGAACTTCGTGCTCGGCTAGTGCGGAATTCATCTCCGACTTGATGTTAGTGCGGAATTCCTTTCCGTCTTGGTGCGGATTTTATTTCCGACTTGCTGTTGGGGCAAAATTCAATTTCGCCTTAATGCTAATTGTGGAATTCATTTCCGATTTGATTTCTTCGGGATTCCTTCCCGACTTGATATTAATACAGAATTCATTTCTGACTTGATTTCTTCGCGGGATTTCTTCCCGGCTTAATGTCTTTGCGGGATTCCTTCCCGACTGGATGTCTTTGCGGGATTCCTTCTCGACTGGATGTTGATGCAGAATTCACTTTTGACTTGATTTCTTTGCGGGATTTCTTCCCGGCTTGATGTCTTTACAGGATTCATTCCCGACTGGATGTCTTTGCGGGATTCCTTCCCGACTTGATGTTGATGTAGAATTCATTTCTGACTTTGATGATGTTGAATCAACTTATTGACTCGAGCTCATATGATAGTGATGACCCTAGGCGAATCTGACTTTGTTGTTGTGGTGGTTTTACCACTGGTTGACTGAAATATGACCTGTATTCATCACAAAGAGTTTTGAATACCCACATTGTGGTGGTAACTTGAGTGGCTTGAGTGTTGAAGAAGCTTTTATGCTTTTGAGTTCGTGGCTTCGCCATGTTTGAATTCTTGAGGTTAATTTGATTCCTTTATCTTCTTCTGAATTTGAAACTTATTTCCTCAATGGTTCTCCTCTCCATAAGGAATTTTGAGGAGACTCTTCCTTTTCCTTGTTTTGAGAAATGATCCTTGTTTATAAGGACACTTGTACTTGTGCCATGCCTGGCGCTTGATTTTCAAGGTGTTTGTTGTCATCCAATTTATGGAAATGACTGCTTCTTTTAACTTGCTTTTTCAAAATGTGAGCAGCCGCTTGGTCTTTGTCCTTATGGCTGAAATGATTTGTCATCTACCCTTGATGGGCTTCAATTTAACGGAGAGCTTACGGTTGACCCGTTTTTGACAACTTGATTTCCTGTAGCTTTGTCCTTGATTTCTTTCTTGTGTGCAGAAGTTCCTTCTGACCCATTTTTTTCTTTTGCTTGTTTGCTTCCTTTTGACCAGGGGTTCCTTTTGTCCCGTTTTTCCTTTTGCTTGCTTAGAAGCAGCCTCTCCATAAAGAATTTCGAGGCAACTTGATCCTGAGATGACCTGAGTAGTGTATGGATAGCATTGCGACTTCGTGCACACCCAACCCAATTCCAAACATAACTTCTTTATTCTGTCGCTTTCAAGCTCAAAATTCAGACACCTCTCTGTCGGAGCATTTTCCATTCCTGGGTTTTCGGAGAAACCATTCTGGCCCTAACCCCTTCAATCAGCTTTGCTTCGGTACTGTTTGAAGTCTTGCGTACTCTTTTCTGGATCCTTTCCATGATTACCCTTCAAAACTTCCCCTTTGATGGTGCTTCTTAGGATGCCCCTAGCTTTGACTGATGCAGAGCAAATGAAAGGATGAATGCATTTTTCTTTACCAATTTTTATTATTTTTTTTATCATCATTTTTTTTTAGTTTTTTATTATTTTTTTTCGATTTTTTTTTTGCTTTCACAAGAAAGGATAGGGAAAGAGTATAAACATGATTGGAACGTAAACTGATCCCTTTTTATTGATAAGACAAAATTTGTGTACAAAAGACACTTAGATTTACAAATTTGAATTGAATGAAAACTTGAATGGAAATGAAAATGAAAAGAAAAAACTAGATCCTAAAAGATAGACTCTAGGTGGACTGTGATGGACTAGGATTGGATTGACTGTAGTGACTTTGTTCTTCTCGATGCTTAAATCGATCAGACAGGTTGTCGTTGGTCTTGAACAATTCCTTTGTTCTTTTGCAGGTTTGATCTCAACCTTCTCAGACATAAACTTCATTCATTTCTAAGAAAAGTTCGAAAGGATCGAAAGATTCTTATTCAACAATTTTTTTTTGCATTAATCCCATGGTTAGGCAAGGGATTGGTTGATATTCAGCTCGCTCTTGGGGATGATGGACCCATTGTCAACCAGGTCTTGTAAATGGTTTTTCAAAGTCCAGCATGATTCTGCTTCTTGTATGAGTCTTCTTTGAGTTGACCCAACTGGATTAAGTCTTCCACCTTAGTTGCAGTAGCAATGAGCGACTGGAACGTAGGCAAGTACTGTGTTTGAAGTTGGTGTTGGTAGACAGGTTGTAGGTTCTTTATTATTATGTCCACTTGTTCTTGTTCAGAGGGCCGGTTAATCATCTGGGCGGCCTTGGCCCTCCACCTCATAAGGAACGAGGAAAAGGGTTCATTGTTTTTCTGCTTGGTGGTTTCTAGTTCTCTTCGAGTGACATCCACCTCCATGTTATAGTGATACTGTGAATTGAAGGCATTACAGATATCTTCCCATGTTTTCATCTTAGAGCGATCCAAGCTGACAAACCACCTCAAAGCAGCACCCGTCAGAGATTGTTGGAACAACTGAGCAAGGAGCTCGCTGCTCAATCCGAATGGGTTAAGGGCACCCACATACATTTTCAAATGAGTTTTAGGACAAGGGGTTCCGTCGAATTTGTCCATGTTGGGCATTTTGAATTTGGTTGGCAGTCTTGCCTCGGGGAACAAAGACAAGGAGTCCATGTCCACCACTTCTTTGTGGGTTTTGAGAGCAGTGATAGATCTTTCCAGGAGTTCTAGCTTCTCTCTCATTCTCTGAGCTTCCAGCTCAGAAGCAGTTTTGGAGGGCATATCATCCAGGTTTAGGGCAGGGTTTGTTGGTTCAGCAGCAGGACCCTGGTTGGAGGCAGTAGGTCCATTTCCCCCAGCGGAAGCCCCATTTCCTTTACCATTCCCATTACCCAATTCAGCTATCAGGGCGGCCCTTTGGGCGGCCAGGGCCTCATTCATTCTGGCCTCCATTCTGGCCTCCAGTTGTTCAATGAGGGTTTGGATATCAGCAAGCGATGCCATTGGTGCAATCGGGGATGTTGGACTTGTGGGTGAGAGCTCAGTTGGTGTTTTGGGTACAGGTGATCTTTGGAGGGGTACCTGTAAAAGGACATAGTCAAAATGATTAGACTATCCTATATAAGGTGTTTTCATAGGGTATGTGAGATAGTGTGAGGTAGGGTAGTGTAAGGGTAAGGTATTTGGACTTGACCCTTGTGATATGGGGTGGTAGGACCAAACAATGTAGGGTAGCGTTGGTAGGGTAGGACACCTAGGATAGGACCCAATGGGATGTGATATGTAAGGTAGAGTGCTTAGGGCTGGACACCTCGACTTTTCGAAAGGCCCTAAGTTCTCAAAGAATTTTTTTTTTTGGGGCCTTAGGGGCCAAAATGTGAATTTTTGGACATTTGAGGCCAACATGTGAATTTTTGGGCCTTAGGGGCCAAAATGTGAATTTTAGGGCCTTAGGGGCCAAAATGAGAATTTTAAGGCCTTAGGGGCCAAGATGTGAATTTTCGGGGCCTTTGGGGCCAAATTGGGAATTTTTGGGCCTTTGGGGCCAAATTGAGAATTTTTGGGCCTCTGTGGCCAAAATGTAATTTTCCAAGTCTCAGGGACCAAAATGTAATTTTTCAAGTCTCAGGGACCAAAATGTGATTTTCCAGCTTTGAAATGGATTTTTTTTTTTTTTGTGAAGTATGGGATGAATGCGTGAATGCGCACAACATCACAACATAATTCATTTTTAATGGAATGATTCAGCATCATTGGGTGCATACAGTCCTAAAGGATAAGTTCTATAGGCTATGACACAAATAGAGAATTGGCTTATTAAGGGACCCTTGAACCTTGAGTAGGGATATACCTAACCATATGTGAAACAAAGAGTTTCGCGTGGGTCCAACGGTACGCATACCCATGGGCCACCCCCAAAAGGATTAGGGATGGTTTGCGGTAACAGGGAGGACGCTTTGGCTGTCCGTCGATATAATCAAAGAGACCTGCCGATCAGCGCTACTTGCTATCCAGACTCAGAAGTTTGAACAGAGAGAGAAGAAATTCATTTGAAATTCATTTTTTTATGCAATGGAGAAAAAGATTCTCAATCGTGCCAATAAGTCAACAAATTTAAATGTTTTAATCAAATTTGTCAATTAAGTTCAAATTTTCTCATCAAGTGTTCTTAAAGAAAGAACACTCGATTCATGTCAAGGTACCCTGCAAAACAAAGCATAGTAAAATAATGCCCTGAAGAAGGGCCGGTTAGTCTATGCAGCAATTGTAGTCCACTTATGCAAAAAGATTGCATATCTCCCCAGCAGAGTCGCCAAACTGTGAACCCCTACCCCGAATATCATGGCATATGAATGCATATGACTAAGGGAAGAAATGCACGTGAATGTATGAGTCGCCACCTTGTTTAATTATTTTAGGGTAAACTAGGAAAAACCCTAAGTGACTCCAATTTTAATTAACCTAAGTCTAGGCTAATTATCCCAATATTTAAGGCATGGTCTACGAACCCGAGGTAGATCCCGAGACTATGTCATGCTGATAAACTAACCAATGAATGAATGCTTTGCAAGGTGAATGATGGATTAATGAAATGTTTGAGTGATTTTGACTTGCCGCCCGGGGTGAAATCCCGAACGTGCCTACGTACTTCCGTTTGAATGGAAGATCAAAGTCAACGTAGTTCGATAGGCCTCTTTTAGAGGGCTTTGAATGAGGATGCTTTATGCATGAGCGTGTGTATGCTTTGTGCATTTTGTTTAGGCATTTTGCCAAAGAATTGATTGATTTTAAGGCATTTGATGCCAAAATGTTGATTTTAATGGCTTTTAGCCAAAAAGATTGATTTAGGCAATCGTTGCCAAAAATGATTAATTTTAGACGATTGTCGCCAAAATGATTGATTTTAAGGCTTTTAGCCCAAAAGAGTGATTTAGGCAATTTGATTGCCAAAATGATGTTGATTGGGCGATTGTCGCCAAAATGATTGATTTAAGGCTTTTTGCCAAAATAAGTTGATTAATTTTAAGGCATTTTGCCAAAAGATCGATTTAATTGTAGGCAACTTGTTGCCAAAACGTGATCAATTAAGGCTTTTAGCCACAATTATTAATTAATTGGACTTAAGCAGGATTTGTTTGAAATAAAGGCGATTACACCATAGCTATTAATTAACTAGGTGTTTTGAGCCAATATTGTCGGATTTAGGCCTTAATACCACGATTATTAATTAATCGGGCATTTAGCCTAAATTTATTTAATTGAGGCAATTTGTTTGCCTAATGATGGCATGGATGCATTTATGCAGTTGTAGAATTATTAGGAGTAGAAAAGAAGCATGCATGAAGTGCTAAAATTAAATAGGCAGAGTTCAGTTCATGTACCTGATTTAATCGTCGACCGCTTCTTAACTCCAGGTTAAGCTCCTCGTTAAGGGAATTAATTTTAATTTAATTTTAAGTGACCAAGTATCACAACAATAAAATAGAACTAAAATTAAAAAAAATGCAAGAAAGCAGTAAAGAATCGCAAAGAGCGTAGGGAGAAGGAGCGTCCGTTAACACAGACTGAGTGTCTCAAAACGGAGCCCCAGAGCTGTTTTTTATAGGAAAAAACGTGATCCCGGGCGCCCTTGCCCGCCTTCGAGGGTGGGCATGTGTGCCTTTTCCCCTTTCTTTTTCTTTTTTCGTTCCGGAGGCTTTTCCGGGAGTTCCGGACCTCCAAAAAATATTTCGAGACCAGTTCCGTGATCCTCGTAATTTTTCGGACATTTCAAGTACCATATTGGCATACTTTTGGTAAACTTCCAAAATGGCCTTTGGTCCGGTCGGACTGTTTACAGTCCGGGAAAACTAGCTTTTTGAGCCTCAAAAAATGGGTATTCACAGACGACCGCAGCCGCCGGCGATAGCGGCTGCCACCGCCGCGGCCGGGAAAACTGGCTTTTTGAGCCTCAAAATTTGAGTATTCACATTAGGATATGAAATTAAGTTGGTTTAATGGCTAGGTTTAATAAAGGTGATCAATAAAATTTAGATATATGTTTCAAATTGGAAGCAAAAGTCATACTTTAACTTAGGTGGACTAGGCTAAATATGAAATTCAATAAGGAATGCCTAAATCATCACTTTCTAAATGTAAGCATTTAAAATTTTGCCTCAAAGAAAATTCTAATTTGTTCTAGGAATGCCAAGTTTAATTAAATTTTTATTGAAACATATCTATATATCATAAAATTCATAAAAATTAGTGTTCATAATCTTAAAAACAGATGGTTAAATCAAAGAATTATGTTATGTCAAAAATTAAAATTTAAGCTAAATAGCAACTAGCTTCGAAGAACAACTAAATTCATCGCAGTTTAATGAATTATGACAATTTTCAAGCTTGCTCACAATTATTCCAACCATATTAAACTAATAAAACAAGGAAAACTAAAATTTTAACTAAAATTTTCCTTGCCCTAACTTAATCTAGCGCATTGTCCCAATGAGCTTAAAAATCAATTCCCCAAACTTATCAAATTATCAAATATGTAATAAAAGAATATGAGAGTGTAGAAACCATTACCATCATTGTATTGAAAAATACAATAAGATTGAAGGAAAAATACGATGAGAGCCTGGTGCTGGAAACTATCAAAGCTATGAAAAAGAAAACACTAAAAACAAGAAAACATAATATCCAAAATACTTAGTACAAATAAATAAAAGGAACAAAAATAAAAATAGAATGCAAACGAAAAAGAACCAAAAATAAACAATCTTCAGGTGTTGGAGGTGGATGTGGCTGTAGTAATCAAATAACTGTTTGGAGTTGGCTTGCAATTCCCTGATATTGTCTTTGCATGGTGTCTATACGAGAGTCGAGGCTCCCATGCATAATCTCTATTGACTAGAAATGGTCAACAATCATGGACTCCATTCCATTAAGGCGGGCATCAAACATGCCCATTATGGACATCATACATGCAAGAACTTCATCGTTGGACAAGTCAGACACTCCTTGAAAAGAAGGACCAGCTTCAGAGGTACCTACACCAGAAGAAGTACCATAACCAGGGAAAGGATTCGGATTACCCTCCTCCAAATTAGTGTCACCAGCAGCATCGGCCTCCTCATCATCAGAACTTTCTTCTCAGGATCCCACAATATGAAATGAATCCCCTATCTTTTCTACCAACTTCATATGCACCATGACATCTAAGTCAAGTCTAGTGCCCTTTCCTCCTCCCCACTATCATAAACTGGCCGAGCAAGGTTCCATACTCTCAAATAAAATGTAATTCGGTTCACAAAACACCCCATCATAATAGTTTTCTTATATGCCCTTGCAACTCTAGTCCATCGTTGGCATAACCAATAGCCAAAATTAAGAAATATACCCTTATCTATTACCCAGATAAAATATAATTCATTTAGACACTTCATCACTCTCGCTTTGCCCAAAAATAGTGTTGGCCAAAAATTTATGAATATACCTATAGGCTGGTTTTCTCAATTTAGACGCTTTTGACAATCTAGGATTATAGTTATTCTCTCCAGTCAGTGTTGTCTATGTGCTTCAAGCTCTAAAATCCTTAGGTATTTGGTTAAGGGTATTTTCAGTGGGGAACCAAAGATATGACTAACTTCATTTACAAAAAGTTCATAATTTCTCCCAAAAAGCCTGAATTTAATTGTGCTAGGGAAATCAATAGGCAATAGATGAATAAGAGCAGAATATGAACTAAAAAATTCTAAGGTCATAGGAGCATAAACAAAGTCTTTCATAACAATAAACTGTTCCCACCCAATGCATTTAAGAGGTTTTAACATTGCATCTCTAAGCCCTACTTGTGCTAAAGCAGATTCATCAATAAAATGATTAGATAAAATATGGCGAAGAGAGAGTTTATTATACCTTTCCTGTTGTTCTAGTGAGCCGAACTCAAACGAAGGAGGAGCAGGAGCTGTAGGAGGTGGATCGGAAGCCATAGGAGGAGCGGTTGGTTGAATTCTTGCAGCCATTGAAGCGGCAGATCTGCTTTGTTTATATCTTGCAGGCTGGTGAAAGAATAAGAAAAAAAGAAGAAAATGGTTTTTGATAAGCTTTTTGGTGGAGAGAAAAAGAGAAACATGAAGAAGAAGGAAAGGGGTGGCTAGGCGTGCTTTGAAGAGAAAAAGGTAATGGAATAGGAGGCTAGGGCATGCGCTTTAAATAGGAAGTTAATGAAGGGTTGCATGGTAACTAAAAAGGCATGCCGTTTAAAAATGTAGATCTGGAACGTGGCACGGGGCGTGCTTCGTAGCACGGTTACGGCGTGCTGACGCCTGAGTCTTTGAGGTGCTGGCGACACGGGCATGCTATGGTGACCACGGGCTAAGAGTGACATCTCAAAGAAGCACGGGTGTGCTATTTGGCATGGCTTGGGCATGCTAGCCTCTGACCTGCAAGAGGAAAAGTTTATCTTTACCTGGCATGAGGCATGCTGATGAGCATGGGCTGGGCGTGCTAGGGTCTGACCTAAAAGACCAATTTATACCTTTTCAAGCACGAGCATGCTGATTAGCACGGTCTAGCTGTGCTAGACCCTGTTGCCTCAACTTGTGCCTGAAATAACTTGACTAAAAACAAAAGAACATGCATGATTTAAAAATTTTAGGAAAAATGATAAAAATAAATAACAAAAATAAACCAAAATAAGAAAGTTAAGGAAAAGAATATGGGTTGTCTCCCATAAACACTTTTGCTTAACGTCGTTAAGCTCGACGTATTAGACCCAATTTAGGTAAGATTAAGCAAGGCTTATAACGATTTTGACTGGATCGAAGTCTCCACTTTGGTAAACTTTTACCCGTTGAGCATTGACTTTGAAACTCCGGTTTCCATCCACTATTTCAACTGCTCCATGTTGAAAAATTTCCTTGATTATGAATGATCCAGACCACCTAGAGCGCAATTTACCTGGAAAAAGACGGAGTCTGGAGTTATAAAGTAATACCTATTGGTCTACTTTTAGATCCCTCAGAATAATATGCATATTATGTCACTGTTTGGTGCGGTCTTTATAGATTTTGGCATTCGCATAAGCATGGAGTCTCATTTCATCCATCATATCCAATTGAAGCAACCTCTTTTGACCAACCGCTTTAGCATTAAAGTTAAGAAACTGGATTGCCCAATATGCCTTGTGTTCTAACTCAACAGGGAGGTGACAAGCCTTACCATAAACCATTCGATATGAAGACATACCAATTGGTGTTTTAAATACAGTTCTATAGACCCAAAGAGCATCATCGAGTTTCTTGGACCAGTCCTTCCATGATTGGCCAACTGTGGTCTCCAGTATCTTCTTGATTTCCCTATTCTTGACCTCCACTTGCCCACTTGTTTGAGGGTGATATGTGGTAACTACACGATGAGTAACACCATATTTTGAAAGAATGGAATCTAAGTACTTGTTGTAAAAGGGCTTACCACCGTGTGTTATTATTGCTTTAGGAGTACCATGATATGTGAAAATATATTTCTTGATGAAGTTCATCACACTCTTAGCATCATTGTTGGGAAGGGCAACAGCTTCCGCCCATTTCGAGACATAATCCACCGCTACTAGAATGTATTGGTTGGAATAAGAGGACGGGAATGGCCCCATGAAATCCTAGCCCCAAACATCAAAGATCTCCACTTCAAGGATATTGTTTAATGGCATCTCATGTCTCATGGAGATATTACCTAACCTTTGACAATGATCACAAAGACAAACAAAGTTAAAAGCATCTTTAAATAAGTTAGGCCAATACAAACCGCTTTCTAAAATACGTGCTACCGTCTTGCTTGCTCTAAAATGTCCTCTACATTCTACTGAATGACAAAATTGAAGAACACTTTCCATTTCCTCTTTCGGTACACATCGTCAAAAAAGTTGGTCACTACAATACTTGAACAAGAAAGGCTCCTCCCAATAGTAATATTTAAGATCATGAAAGAATTTTTTCTTTTGTTGATAAGAAAGATTGGGAGGAGTAATCTTACAAGCAAGGTAGTTAACTATGTCAGCATACCATGGAGCTTATGGATTTGCTAGAAGAAGAAGATGTTCATGGGGAAAGTCTTCATTGATTTGCAATTCTGTCTGCCCTTCTTCCCCCAACTCAAGCCTGGATAAGCGATCAGCTACAAGGTTCTCGGTTCCCTTTTTATCATGAATCTCCAAATCAAACTCCTGCAAAAGAAGAACCCGATGAATTAGTCTAGGCTTTGAATCTTTCTTTTCTAACAAATATTTAATAGTTGAGTGGTCAATGTAAACTATTGTTTTAGTTCCAATCAAATATGCTCTAAATTTATCAAAAGCAAAAACAATAGCTAGAAGCACTTTTTCAGTGGTGGCACAATTCAATTGTGCATCATTCAATGTGCAACTAGCATAATAAATGACATACAACTTCTTTTTCTTTCTTTGCCCAAGAACAGCTCCTATAGCATGATCACTAGCATCACACATAAGTTCAAAAGGAAGACTCTAATCTGGTGTAGCAATAATAGGCGCTGAAATCAATTCTTTCTTCAACCTGTTAAAAGCATTCAAACACTCTTTATCAAAATCAAAAGGAACATCCTTAACTAATAAATTACTAAGAGGTTTTGTGATTTTGGAGAAATCCTTGATAAATCTCCTATAGAATCCTGCATGGCCAAGAAAACTTCTTACTCCTTTTACTAAATTTGGAGGTGGTAGCTTTTCAATTACCTCTATCTTGGCTT
Source organism: Jatropha curcas (assembly GCF_041381405.1). Lineage (NCBI taxonomy): Eukaryota > Viridiplantae > Streptophyta > Magnoliopsida > Malpighiales > Euphorbiaceae > Jatropha > Jatropha curcas. Next base: position 10,576,179 of record NC_143152.1, on the reverse strand, counting down.
TGTCCACTTCAATCCCTTTTTATGAGATTTTATGCCCTAAAACAATACATTCACTAACCATAAAATGACATTTTTCCCAATTCAAAACAAGGTTAGTGTCCTCACATCGCTATATTACTAAAGAGAGGTTACAAAGATAAGAATCAAAAGAAGAACCAAACACAGAAAAATCATCTATAAATATTTCAATGAACTTCTCAACCATGTCAGAAAATATGGACATCATGCACCTTTGAAAAGTCGCAGGAGCATTGCACAACCCAAAAGGCATTCTCCTATAAGAAAAAGTACCATAAGGGCAAGTGAAAGTGGTCTTCTCTTAATCCGTGGGAGCTATAGGTATTTGAAAATACCATGAATAACCATCTAGAAAGTAATAGTAGGGGTAACCTACATGTCTCCCAAGCATTTGATCAATAAAAAGTAAAGAAAAGTGATCTTTATGTGTTTCTTTGTTCAATTTTCTAATCAATACACACACGCCAACCTGTGATAGTTCTAGTAGGAATTAACTCATTATTTTTGTTAGAAATAACTGTCATACCTCTTTTCTTCGGGACAACTTGGACAAGACTTACCCAACTGCTATCGAAAATTGGATAGATAATGCCAGCATCCAAAAGCTTTATGATCTCAGCCTTGACTACTTCTTTCATGTTTGGGTTCAATCTTCTTTGATGCTCAATTGAGGGTTTGTAGTCTTCCTCCATCAAGATCTTGTGCATGCACACACTTGGACTTATTCCCTGCAAATCTAAAATTGACCATTCTAGGGCTTTCTTATGTTTTCATAGAACCTGCAACAATCTTTCCTCTTGATCAAGTGTTAAGTGAGAAGAAATAATAACAGGAAAAGAATTATTCTCACCTAAGAATGCATGTTTTAAATGAGATGGAAGTTGTTTTAATTCTTGCTTTGGTGATTCACTTTCTTTCTCATCTTTGATGCTTTGATTATTAATGTCACCTTTATCTTTAGTATTCAAAGTGTCCTTTACACATTCATCAACAACATCAATCCTAAAGCAGTCATTATAATCCATGGGAAGTTTACAAGACTTAAGAACATAAAAAACAACCTCCTCTTGAACTACCCTTAAGGTTAATTTACCTTCATACACATCAATCAGTGCTCTTGCAGTTGCAAGAAAAGGTCTTCCAAGGATTAAGGATCCTTCTCTATCTTCATCAATGTCAAGAATAACAAAATCAATAGAAAAGATAAATTTACCTACCTTGAAGAGCACATCTTCTACAATCCCTCTTGGGTATTTGATTGATCGATCTGCCAACTGCAGAGATATCCTTGTTGGTTTCAGCTCTCCCATCCCTAGCATCTTAAAAACTTCATAAGACATAAGATTAATGCTAACACCTAAAGCTGCTAAACCTTTTTCAAAATCAAGATTTCCAATATTACAAGGGATTGAAAAACTTCCTGGATCTTTCAATTTTGGGAGCAATTTATTTTGAATGATTGCACTACACTCCTCTGTCAACATAATCGTTCCTTGATCATTGATCTTCCTTTTCTTGCTCAGGATCTCCTTTAAAAACTTTGCATTGTTGGGCATTTGAGCAAGGGCTTCAGCAAAAGGGATGTTGATTTAAAGCTTTTTGAAGACATCAAGAAACTTGAGGAAACTCTTGTCATCTTGTGTTTTCTTTAACCTTTGTGGAAAAGGAACAGGTGGAACATAGGGCTTTACTGCCTCTTTCTCTTCTAGGTCAATGATGGGGATCTTTTTCTACTCTTCCTTCTCTTCCTCCATCCTGGTTAGATCCTCCAATTGTTTGCCACTCCTCAAGGTGATAGCTTGTACCTGTTCTTTAGGATTCTTTTCAATATTACTAGGTAACTTATCTTGAGGTCAGGCAGCCATCATGTTTGCAAACTGTCCTAATTGAATCTCCAAGTTCCTTATCACATCTTGTTGGATTTTATTGTTTTCTCGAGTTTTATTCATGAAGTCCATGTGAGATTTAGAGAGGGCAGTAAGGAGATTATCATGAGTCTTTTTCTCTCGAGGCAGAAAACCTGGTGGTGCATTCAAGGCGTTGTTTGGATTCCCATAAGAAAGATTAGGATGATTCCTGAACCTTTTATCATAAGAGTTAGAATACGGGTAGTTCTTCCTTCCTTGATTCATCACATAGTTTACTTGCTCCAAAGTTTGCAGATTTAAAGAATCTAACATGCATTCTCCAATCCCATGTTGCCCATTACACATATCACAGGCTTGCACAATAGAATTAACCGAGTTAGTAGTCAATAAGTCCAACTTCCTTACCATATTGTCTACCTTGGCATTGAGTGCGGTAATCGCATCGATCTCATAAACTCCTGTAGTCTTCTTCCTTTCGGAGTTGCTTTGATAATGGCTATTGCTTGCCATCTCTTCTATCAAGTTATGTGCCTCATCAATTTCTTTTCTTTCAAAAGATCCACCTCCAGCTGTATCTAGAGTGATCTTTATGTTAGGAGACAATGCATTATAAAAAGTTTGTTCCTGTAACCACTCGGGTAAGTTGTGATGTGGGCACTTCCTCAGTAGGTTCTTGAATCTCTCCCAAACTTCATACAAACTCTCTTGATCATGGTGGATAAAGGTCATTATCTCATTGCGCAGCTTTGTGGTCTTTGAAGATGAAAGCCAAGAATTTCTGAGCTAATTCCTCCCATGTTGTAAAACTTCCAGTAGGGCATGATTGTAAGCAAGATCGTGCTTTATCCCTTAGAGTGAAAGGAAAGAGTCTTCATTTTATGGCATCCTCAGAAACTCCATTTTGTTTGAACGTATCGCAAATCTCCAGGAAATTTGTGATATGGGCATTAGGATCTTCACTGGGCAGACCTCAATATTGAATTGAGGTGGAAATCATTTGGATAATTGCAGGTTTAATCTCAAAATTGTTAGCTTCCACCCTAGGCCTGGTGATGCTTGAGGTTTTCCATTGAGAGAAGGAGTTGTGTAATCTCGCAAGGTGTGGACATGAGGTTGGGGTCCGCCCTATGGGTTGACTTCATTAGCCATATTTGCTTGCTGTCCTTGTTTGCTCTCACGTGCTCTCCTAACAGCGTTGTTCCTACGACAAGTTTTTTCGATTTTTGAATCAAAAATTAAGGGCTCAGTTCTCCCTGATCTTCTTTGCATAAACACTTGAAATAATCTTCTAGAAAAATTAAAAATAAGAATAAATGTCTAAATTAATAATAGGGTAATTAGTATTGATATTCGTAACACCAATCCCCAGCAACGGCGCCAAAAGCGTGACAGTGATTTTCACAAGTGTATGAAATCACAACAAGTAATATAGAATGAGTAGAGTATCGTTTCCACGAGGATTGTATACCAAGTACCAAAATTATATTAACCTACTATTATTTAAACGGCAATAAGGGGAGTTATTTTAAGAAATTAAATTCAACAAATAAAAGAGAATAAAAAGAAATCAAGCAAAGCAATTTTGATTAAAAGAAATCAAGTTTTAAAAACTACTAGGGATTTTGACTTCACTTAATTCTATCCAATTTATTTTATTAGTTCGTTAATCAATTTTAATTGCTCAAGTAGGGGAAACAATCCTAAAATCACTAACAAGCTCTTCCGATATATTGTTAGCTATTTTAACTTGATCTAGTTACCTATCTTCCAATAGTGCAATCAAACATGTTTTGATCATTGTCCCATTCTTTTTAGGGTGGAAGCAAAAAATTAGGATCCAAGCCCATTTCGTTTTTTCAGCTTGTGGTGTAATCAGAATGGTTTGCTAAAGCTATTCAAAGAAAGTTGGGAAGGAATATTATTCAAGGGAGATTTGGTTTTATATTGCCCAGCAAACTGCATCGTCTTAAAGGTGAATTAAAAATATGGAATAAGACTAAAGTTGGGATGATTCAAGAGAAAATATCAAAGTACTCTAATGAATTAGCCGATTTAGACTCAAAAGCAGAAGAGGAGAGCTTGTCATCTGATGAGATGATGACCCGAAAATCTTATTTTTTAAAATTGCTGACTTGCAGAGAGCAAATGAGAGTCTTTTGAAATAGAAATCTAGAGTCCAATGGCTAAGGGAGGGTGATGCTAACTCAAAGTTTTATCACACCATTATCAATAGAAGGTATGTGAAAAATCATATTGGTGGGTTGCATGTGAATGGAAGATGGATTTCTGAAGTGAGTGAAGTTAGAGATAGAGTGTACCATCATTTTGCTAACCTCAACTGCGATGACTCAAAACCTCGGCCTTATTTGGATTGTGAAGTATCACAAAAATTGTCTTTTGAAGAGAGTACCAACTTAGAAAAACCATTCTCAGAAGAAGAAATAAAAGCTGCAATATGGAGTTGTGCATCATCAAAGGCTCTTGGACCGGACAGGTTTACCATGGAGTTTTATAAGCACTGTTAGGATATTATAAAAGACTATCTGGTAAGTTTTTTTAAAGAATTTTATTTGCTGGGCAAGTGCAAAAAGGTATAAATTCAAGCTTCATTACTTTGATACCCAAGAAACAATCTCCTCAAGGTCTTAATGAATACAAACCAATTTCTCTAATTAGCAGTGTGTCCAAGGTAGTTGCAAAAGTTTTGGCTTTAAGGTTGAGAAATGTTATGCTTTCAATTATTGGGGAAAATCAATCAACCTTTAAAAGTGGATGACAAATCACTGATGGGATTCTAGTTTGTAATGAGATCATCCATGAAGTGAAAATAAAGAAAATGAGAAGTATAATTTTCAAAGATGATTTTGAGAAGGCTTATGACTCAGTAAACTGAAATTTTTTGTTATGCATGGTGGAGAAAATGGGGCTTGGGGCTAGATATGGCGAAGCTGGATAAAGGAATGCCTTATAAGTTCAAGACTCTCAGTGTTAGTTAATGGTTTAAGGTTTAGGGTTTAGGGTTTAGGATTTAGGATTTATGAAGCATGGAATGTAATTTTTTACATTGCTTTATGGATGATTTGGTTGACTCGTAATAGATTGATTTTTCAAATGAGAGACAAACACTACATCATATTGTTGACATGATAAAATTTAGAACTTTTGAGTTGATCAATGCAAAACATCCTTCTTTATCTCTTAATTTCAGTAATTAGTGCTTGTTCCCTTTATTAACTTGTAACAACAAGTTGAATTTTAGTAGATGGACTGCTTGTAGAAATATTGATTGGGAAAATCCTCCAACAGGTTTGGTTAAAATTCAATATAGATGGTGCAGCAAGAGGTAAGCCGAACCCTGCAGGTATAGGGGGAGTGTTGCAAAACTCTTAAGGGATGGTACTTTGCATCTTTTTTAAGTCTGTTGACATTTTAGATTCTAATGAAGCCAAATTGTTAGGCATTTTTAATACAATTCAGATATTTTGGGAATTAGATTACAAATTAAAAATTTTGGTGATTGAGTCATATTCAAGAAATGCTTTGTTTTGGATTCTTCAAAAGCAGAAACGCTAATGGAAGTGGTGAAAAAGTTCTAATAAGTTTGATTCGACCATTACTCAGTTGAGTCATATTGAGTTCAAGCATGTTAGTAGAAATAGCAATCATTTCGCAGATTGCTTAGCAAAAAAAAAAAAAAGGTGGAGGCTGAGGTACCTTTTTTGGCTTGGATATAACAACTAAGAGTTTTATTATTTTGATATTTGCAGGTTTTTTTGAATCTTATCTTTTCTTATCTCAAAATGAGATATTTATGTCTATTTTGTACTATTATATGCAGTTTTTGGTAATCAGATTTTTTCACTTATCAAACTCAAGTGTAGGCTTGGGTGTATAAGGAAAGTCTGCTAGCTCAAGTTTAGTTTCTTCAATTTTATAAGATTTTCCTGATTTTATAATTTAATAAAATAAAATATGAATTGCTGATGAAAAAAATGTATCCAATGAATTCAGAATTCTGAAGCTTTTAATTAATAAACAATTAGGCAATAAATTTATAATACTATTTTATAGTTTAATATTTACATGAATTTTTGGGTATTTGTACAAGAAAAGCAAACCTGAAATAGAAATTAAAATCAAACCTAACTAAAATTAAATAGCAACAAGAAGTATTTTGTAAAAGAAAAATAAAACTAAATAGCAACAAAAACTAAAATAGCAACAAAAAATACTTTGTAAAAGAGAAATACTGAGAATATATTAAAAATTTTATAGCAGCAAAGGCTTGAACTCAGGTCCTGGACTTTAATACTTAGAGCTTAAAGCTACTAAGCTAGAAATGTAACTATACTGTTCATCGTCACTGAAGTATTTTATACAAAGACAATGGCCCTCTATAACCACTTTTGCACTGCTCTATTTTGTCATACATTTTAATGTTCAATTACACAGTTTCGAATGAGGAAAAAAAAAAATCAAAGAAGCTTGTATATATGGAATGAAAATGATTTTCAAAGAGGATTAATGTAATGTTTGCATGTTTGACATTTTCCCTAATAAATTTAATGTCTTAGTCCTACACATTTTACGAACACACTTTAATATGGTTTTCAATGATATATGAATAAATATATACATTTTAAATTCAATTGCGCATAATATTTGATAAGGGTATTGCCGACATTAGATATTATAAAACCACTCATAATCCAAATCGAAACCATCTATGATCTGGATCATTATGAGTCAAAAATCTTTTCCATTTTATAACATAATTTAGAATTAGATACTTACTTAAGTAGAGCATTAAGACCCTTATTGATTGTTATAAAACTCCTTGAAACCATAGGCATGCGAATTAGCCCTTGAAATTTGTCTCATATTTACACTATGTTTGAAACAAACAAATCATGAATGTAGAATTCAGTTATATATGAGTTTCTCATATTTAGTATGTCATAATTTATAATCAAGAACTCAACTGAATTGTACAAAATTATATTTGGAATAAATTTTTAAATGAAAATTCATTTGTTTTTATTTCTTATAATACTCTTGACATAATAATTTAACAAAAAAAAATGACAAACACCAATTATATTTATATAATATAATAACTTGTCATTTTTTATTAAAATATAAACAATAAATTTCATATAAATAAATACACTAATAATACATCCTAATTAATTAATTATATAAGCAGTAACATTAATCATAATAATTATTTTTAATTGATGTAAAAAATCTTGTCGATTTAAGTAATTAATTTGTAAACTAAAAAAATATTAAGAATGTTACTACTATTTTTAATTAAATTTGAAAACAATTGTTGATAACTCAATGGAAGAAGGCTTAGTTTGCTCTCTAAATTTGGGCACAACATACAATTTGCCCAAAAATTAATTTTTTGTACAAATTGCCCCTTAAACTTGTATCAAAAGTAGAAATTGCCCAATTTTTATTCTAAAAAATGAATTATTTGATATAAATCAGATATAATTAATAAAGTAATTAAATATTTAATCTAAATCAAATATAATTAAAAAAATAAACAAATAAAATAATAAATATTTTTAACCAAATATTTTAATATAATTAAATCTTTTTCTAATTCTATAATTTTTGTCAAATCAAATATTTGTTAAATTATTTTTAAATCAAATACTTTAAATTTTTATAATTATTTATCATATTTTTAAATAATTTTATTTTCTAATTTTAAGTTTTTAAGTAATTTTTTAATAGTTAAAATTATAAAAAAATATTTTTCTTAAAAAATTAGGTATTTTGTTCTTTTGGTGCAAGTTTCAAGGGGCAAATTGTACAAAAAGTTAATTTTTGGACAAATTGTATATTGTGTATAACTTTAGGGGGCAAATTAAGCCTTAATTCACACTCAATTTTATAGTTTCATAATAATAACTAACATTATTACTAGATTTTTTTTTAAAAAAAACACTAATGTTATTACTAGTGTGGAAGTTTTAAAAAAAAAACATAATGGAAAACAAAAAGGTAACAATATAAATTTAGTTATTAATAGATCTAAAAAATACTAAGGTTATTACTGGTTTGAAATTTTTCCGAAAAGGATAAAAAAAATTAAAAATAGTTGAGTTTATAGTGGAGAGTATAAATATTTCAATAGTTCAATTTTGTTAGACATACTTAATTCCATAAAATTCAATTCGTAGAATTCAAATCTATATTTTTTTTTTTCATTTCAAACAAAATTTTGAATTTCTAAATGAATTTCATAAAATTTCATGGAACTAATTTGTGGATTACCATTGTGACTTTGTCTCCTAAATAAATGCAATAAAAGTTCAAATATGATCACATGACCACAACATTTCATATTGGGGAATGTTAGTCTACATGCATTTTCATTTTGCAAATAAAAAGGGAAAGATTTTTTTTTTTAAATATGTTTGAAAAGGGAACAAAAAAACAAAATGCTTAATTTGTAGAATTATGAATTTTGCATTATCTTAAAATTGTTAATCAATTGAACTTTAGTATTTAATTTGTTTGAAAAAAAAATATTATAATTTCATTACTAATGATATAGAAATTGGAAGCATTAATTTCTAAAGGGATTATTATAAAGTAGATTTATGAATTTTAATGCCTCAACTTTAGGCGAGTTTGACTTAAAATTTTATTTTTCAAAAATATTATAACAAATTACTTGATTCCATGCTGCCCCTCCACTTCCATTCAATTTTCTTAACTACTCTCCTTTTTTTTTTTTTTTTTTTTTTTTTTGACATGTTCTTAACTACTCTCCTTCTTTCTTTATTATACTTTTCTTTTTATTTTATTGAAAATTTCTTAAAAATGAAGGAAACTTAAATGAAATGGTGATACTTTTAAAAAAAAGATAAAAGTATAAAAAAAACAAAAAACAAAGAAATAAAAAGAGGTTAACAAGGCAAATGTCTAGATAAATAAAATTAAAACATTAAAATAATACAAATAAAAAATTCGAATACCAACATTATTTTTTTTTTTCTTAGTTCTAAACAATAGGACGAAGAATATGTTCGGCAACAACTTGTTAAAATTAAAGTAGCATTTTATAAAAAAAAATTATAAAAAGCTATTATAATAGCTAAGCGCTACTAAAATAGCTAATAACTATTAAAATAATTAATTTTTCCGAATAGATTGAAAATGAAATATAATGTATATAAAGCCAAATTTCAAAAAATTAAAAAATAATAATAATTAACCCAAAACAATAATCTTATATTCCACAAGTCCAAATAAGTAGCTCCATTGTTGAGAGGATTGGGTCTTGTCCAGCTGGGCTTTGCACATTTTAGGATAGAAGAAGAATATATACAAGAGCTTCACTTCCTTTTCTTTTCTTTTATAATAGTGCGGTGAGAATAAATAAAAACTAGACAAAGTGAAGCAACAAAGCTGCATTTTTTTGTGCCAAGAATCTCTAATCCCAAGGTCATCTATTGTCCAACAAAGCATCATCTTTATAGTCAAGGAGTAGTCATACAATCAACCACTTGATTATTGCCATGTGTCACAGACATGGATTACTCTAATTTAAGAAATAGTGAAAATACCAGTAAAAAATTGCCACATGCACATCCAAGTGGCATAAGGTACACGTAAATATTGTGATAAAAGTCTTTCTCTAAATGGCTGTCTCTTTCCCTCCTTCAATTTTCCTGTTTTCCTTTCCTTTCCTTCCTTCCCTTCCTTGGTCATGGTCAAGGGTATTTTTTTTCTTTAAGAAAATGAAAACTGGCTATGGTGGGTCACCTAACAATATCATAATGAAGATAAAGTTAGGGTTTCAAAATTATTATTAGATGCTTATAATAATTACCATTTTTATGCTCTTACTATAGTAAAAAATTATTGTAAATTCTAAAGAGATGCACTACACAACTAGAGAGTAATCTTTTCTTTTCTTGATTAATTTCTCAACTCATACATTAGAAATTAGCACAATGAGACAATTTAATTTATTTACTCTTTCAGATTTATGAGAACTAATTGTGGCTCTCTCAACTAATCTTGCAATATTTAATTGATTATATATAATATTCTAAATGCTTTCAAACTTTCAAATAAAATGAAAAATAATTATTTACTTCATGTAGAATCAAAGTGGTGACAATTGTATTTGTTTGTATGACTCATTTTTTTCAATTAATTTAATCTTAATCACCATTTAAACATTATAATTTTAATCACACTTTCAATACTATTAAATTAAAATTAAGGTCATAAACAAGCCGAACTAAGTCAAATATTGCTCAAATTTGACCCAATAAAAACATATTCGAGTTATTCAAACTTAAAATACCAAGCTCTAACTTAACTCGTTTACAATTTATAATTAAATTTTTCTAAACTTAAATTCGAGCTCGACTTGTTAATCTCATCAAATAAGTTTGAAAGAGTTTTTTCAGATCTAAATTTTCAATTGTTTATAAGCAGTTTGGTTCATTTAAAGGGCTAATTAAAACACAGTGATATAACTCCAGATGCAACTTGATAAGCTCTTAATTGATTTTTTTTTTTTTAAGAAAAAAAAGAAAAAAGAAAAAGGTAAAAGAAAAGTATAGTGGGATTGCAAAGTTAGCACTAGAAACACATAATAATGGCACATATCAAGGCATTACAGTGTCAAAAGAAGTAATTTCAACAACTTCTCAATTAGACTTTTGAAATGGCCAAATTTAGTGATGGATAGGCAAAGGCTGCAATTTACAAAATTGCAAAAAGCAGCCTTTTTATCGCAATTAGCGCTATGAATTAATGCCTTTGGATTCTCATTATCATAATAAAAATATAAAATTATCAAAACAAACCATTTGACTAATGTTGCTACTTGTGTCCTTCTAGTCAAGGAATTTCCTCTTGGAAACATCTGTACTCCATGTTCTTGCATGTTCACATGCAATATTTTTAATATACAAACAAAAAATTAAAAATAAAAATATTTTATTCTCTGCCATTTTCTAGACCAACTTTATTCTATTTTAAAAGAAAGGATAGAGAGAAGGGTATCAAGGAATAAGAATATATCTTTATATTGAACAAAGCTCCACTAATTATAAAAGAAGGAATCAAGGGAACTCTTTGTTGCATTTTGGGTATTATATATAATATATGTTTTTTTTTTTTCCTATGTATATATCTATGAACCTGAAAAAGAGCTGACCAAATCTAATATAAGTTCTTATCTTTTTGAAATTTTCTTTTTTCTCTTTTAATTTCTCCTTGCAAGAGAATTTTGTCACAACATATATAGTTAGGGCCAAAAAGGGTTTCTTTCTAATGTATTTGTCTTTGACTAATGGCCTTATTGCATTATCTTAATATGCATCCAAAATGAAGACTAGTGACTATATAGAATACGTAGGGCAATTGCCTTGGTAAAACGCCTTTTGGCAAGAGCATCCAATATGAGTCTTGATGTTTCATTTAATAACTCCTACCAAAAAAAACAAGAAAAATGTAATGCCACCCTATTTTAAAATTTTGAAGTAATATAAAAAAATATACTTAAAAAATATTTACCTATATTGGATGTACTTTTATTTTTTATACACTCAGGATGTGCTTGTTCTGACTTATTATTATAATTTATTACCCGCCTATTTTATTGATTCAGATAAAAATAAAATAAATTTGTTTGACTTTTTCTTTCAGATAAGCAGAATATGAAGCTAAAAAATTAGCTTATTCAAAAAGTTAAGTTTTCTTAGCTTATTCGATAAACTGTATAGCTTTTTTATCAGGACAAAACTTTTTCTATTTAATATTTAAAATTACAAATTATATCTTACTATGTAAAAGGGACCTTATATTAGATGTAATTTAACTTTATATTTTATTATGTTGGCCCATATACTTCAAGACGATATAATTTAACTTTATAAATTATGTACTTTAATTTTAGTATACCAATGTATAGTTTAGTGGTAAGTTCGTATGTGACCTAGAAATAGATTCAAGTTTGAATCCCTCATTCTCCAACACTCAAAAAAAAAAAAAAAAAATGTACCTCAATTTTATATCTTGAAGTGAATTTTTTAAGTTATCATGAACTATTTTTAATTTTTATACATAATTAATTTATAACATTCATCATTAAATTAAATTTATATTGCATATGAATAAAATGCAATTATATCATTTACAATCATATTATTTTAATAGTTGAATAATAAGTTAAATTTGTATGATTAGCTTTATCTTATGTAATATAATGCCAATTTTATTATTATGTAAAACAAATATATAATTTGTAAAAATATAAAAGGCCAAATATATAAAAGAATACACTTATTTTAATTATTCAGATACTTCATTTACCAAACAATCTTAATAATTTGACAATAATTAAACTCGTAATATTACTACTTAATCATTCAGTTCAATAAGCTGTTAGATTCAAATTCATCATTCAACTCAAACAAATGACATCTCAATCAATAAAGTGATTATTATTAGAAGAGGTCATTACTCTTTATTATTTTATTTTTTTCTGAGTGAAAACACGTTTACTTATAATTATATTTTTACCATTATTAAATTTATTAGATACGTGGTATATTAGTACATATAATAATCAAAAGAAAAATTAAAAAAATTGAATAAGTTAAACAAATAAGTTGGCTTGGGAAATTCCAGTAGCATTTTCAAATTTGCATAAAAAAAGTAAATCCAGAAATTCAATTGGTCAATCAATTCTCAAAGCGGCGAATAATATTTCACTAGTGATAAGCAATTTTTTCTTAACTACAATTTAATGCAGTTGACGACTGGGTGTACTCAAGATTAATGATTAGGAATCACTAATCGTAGTTAACTAGTGGCAGTCATTGCTTTTCTTTTTCTTTTTCTTTTTTAGTCACAGTACTAGTTGACTAATAGTATTAACTCCGTTCCATAATACTTATTACAGAGAAAATAGTTTATTTCAAAATATTTATTACATTTATGGTTTTAAGGAGTAATAAATTCATTTTTTCCATGTATATCTTTTGTATAGGACTAATAATTATTACTTCAATTTGAAAGTTTTCTTGGAAAATTAGTATTAAATTAAAGATAATATAATCAATTTACTCAATAATTTATTATAATTTAAATAAATTTAATAGTTATTTTCAAAAAACATGAAATTCCAAATGTATAGGTTGTATTATGCATAAGCTAATTAATTTTTCTTAACTATAATATTAATATGCAGTTGACAAGTGGATGCACATAACATTATTGATTATATAATTAAATTTCTACCAGGCCAAAAAAATAATTACTAGTGAAATCAATTATTTAATTTGTCTTTTCAAAAACACTGAATTGGTGCATGTACTTTGCTTCTGTTGGACTAATAAGTTCTTCCATAAAAATTTTTTACTTTATACCCTTTGATAGTAGCAAAACTGAAAATGGAAGCCAACATCTTAATTTTCATTCAAATTCTGGTGGTTTGCTGAGTTTTTTTTTTTTTTTTCAAGAATTTAATTGAGATTAATTTGTTTTAATTTCAAATGAGAGATGATTTTAGCAGAATGAAGTATATAAAAGAAATAAGGATATTATCATTTTCTTTTATTAAATATTTGACAACATCTATATTTCTATATTAGAAATATTATGGAACCGTCGGTCCTAGAGAGATTTTAGGTCTATTATCAATCATCTACCTTAAGAGAGGATTTGACTAGCCAAAGTACTCTGCCTTTCAAAAAAAATATCATTGGGGTTTAAACCGTCGCCTGATTGATGATACTAAAATCGGTCCATCATTGATTATTCCCTCATATAAAGAAAAATATAAAAAGAAATCCGAATTTATCTCCAGCATTTAATTTCTTTAATTTACTGCATTTTTAATATATGCTCTTTAATTTTATTTCCTTTAATTCTCAATCATTAATTTATGCACTTTAATTTACATTCTTTAACTTATGTCCCTTTTAATTTTACGCTTTGAAATTCCACTTAACTCACCTACTGATCAACCTCGCCTACTAATTTAGTATTCAAAAATAATCTAGTACTCAATCCTTTCAATCCTTATGGAGATGATATATTCTATACTACTTATGCGACACGTTAATGCTTGTGATAAAAATATCCCAGTAAAGCCACACTGGCCCTATTGTAATAGAACTATTACCAATCAAATGCATCACCTTAAACCATGCAAAAGTTAAATATTTTTCAAAAATAAACCTTTGCTTTAAAAATAATCGATGGGAGATAAAATTTACCTCTTCAACAAAGTACTAATGCTTTTCAATGGTAACGTAGTAAATAATGGGAGAGAAATATCAAAACACTAACTCTTCTATGTGAAAATTGGGGGTTTATGTTCATCTAAAGTAGATCAAAGTAACAAAGTGAAAGACGACTTTGAGAGGTTTTGGATGGATGAAAAAGTTTTATTCTTTTAATATGCATTTAACGACTAAACACACAAAAGTGCACGGAAGGACTAAAGTGTCTGACATGACCATAACTTAGGGATATAATCATATATTTTATAAAAAGTAGGTCTTGACTAGTGTATTTAATCAATATATAGGGACATAATAGTAATTTTTCTTAGAATCAATAGAAAACGCCTCAATACTATCCCAATAGGCATCGGAGGCAAAGTCATCAGATAACGCCTTAGTACTCATAATTCCGTTAAAGTCTACAGGTCATCTCTTATAGTTTATTAATCAAACCTAAAGATTTAATGCTTATGGACATACAATTGTTATCAAATACTAATAGAATTAGACACGTCAGCATGCCTCAAGCCTAAAAACAAGACAAAGAGGTCGTGGCTTAACCAAGGCCTAAACCATTGCATAATTGAAACATAGCACATGCTTGATTTACAAAGCAAGCCTTATTCCATAATCAATAACGCCAGAAAGTCAACTACTAATCAAACATTGATTACTAAAACTCCTAATCAGTAACTTGTAAGGAGTTCTTTAATCCTCTATATAAAAAATCTCACATTCTATCTTAAAAGTACATTCAATCACTACCGTTATTCTCTTGTTAACTTAAGCATTAGAGTGTCTGTGGTTACCCCCTCCTCTAACGATGTTCCAGGATGTTATTCCCTTACTAATTATGGTTTTAGTCCTCTATGATGGGTAATATCGATAAATCTGTACCTCTCCAAGTATTAATAACTAATTGAAATAGATAAATAATTAAAATATGGGAACTTTCAATTCCTAATTTAAGAGATTTGTAATGGTATATTAGGAAGAATTAAGCAAAATTTATGGTTTAACTATACTAACTATATTTTCTTAATAAATGTGGAAGTCAAACTATTACATTATATTTGCATTTTTCATAATCTTTTAATCGATTTAATAGTTTATTTTAAATCTATTAGCTATTTGATTTTACTTTGGTTAACAAAATGTTGATAAGGCCTAAACTACATAGCTAAAAATAATTTTAATAAATAAAGTATTAAGATATGGATAAGTATTAAGAAATTTATTCAATCAAATTATATAGAGCTATATATGATATCTGTTAGCTCTTAGAAATTGAGGATTGAGATAATTGAGAATTAAGAATTAAGAATTAGCCCTTTTGCTAAAATTAATTGAGGATATATATATAAATATTGGAAGAGGAATAATCATATTTGGATAAAGATAGTGAGAATCCTATGTTATATGTTACTTAGAGTTTATTTAGGAATCTAATATCCTTCAATGTATGTATACATTTATATATTTCTCTTTATATATTTTATCATTGTGTGTTATTAATAGTCTCCTGAAAAGACATTGGTCATTTGTGTCCAACACATGTTATAATTTGATCAAGCATCATAGGTGAGCTGTTTAAGCTCGAACATGTGCACTGCTTAAGTCTGAATTAGGTGAGCTGCTTTTAAGCTTGAAAGTGTGGACTGCTTACGACTGAACTAGGTGAGTGCTTAAGCTCGAATGTGTAGATTGCTTAAGTCCGAACTAGGTGAGCGCTTAAGCTCGAGGGTCTGGACTACTTAAATCCAAACGAGGTGAGCGCTTAAGCTCGAACGTGTGGACTGCTTAAGTCCGAACTAAGTGAGTTGCTTGACTGCTTAAGCCCGAACTAGATGAGCTCTTAAGCTCGAACATGTGAATTGCTTAAGTCTGAACTAGATGAGCTGCTTACTCTCGAGCGTGTAGATTGCTTAAGTCTGAACTAGGTGAGTTGCTTAATCTTAGAGCTGCTTAAGCTCATAGCTGCTTGAGTGGAAACATGTGGACTGTTTAAGTCCGAACTAGGTGTGCTGCTTGAACTCAAATGTGTGGACTGCTTAAATTCAAAATTAGCGAGGAACATGTGGAATGCTTAAGTCCGAACTAGGTGAGCTGCTTAAGCTTGAATGTGTGGACTGCTTAAGTCCTAACTAGGTAAGCTGCTTAAGCTCAAACGTGTGGAATGTCTGTTGGCTATTGCAATACACACGTTAAACAACATACATGTTACATAGCTCCACCAGTACAAAAGGACATAAATTCAAGTAAGATTAAAGATTGGCAGCCACATCCAAAAGAAAAAACAGCAGTCTCATACAAATGGTTATCTTGTAGCACAAAGCGGGACGGATTGAGGAAAAATTAAAATAAACAAATAAATTATTTCACAAAGGCCAACAATTATATCTCACTCATAGCACATAGTAAGAGTTCGAAATATTTTAAAGAACGTAAACACAATAGCTCTAGCAAATTTGATAATAATATGAAAATAGGAAACAATGTAGCCTCCAATAAAAAATCTTAAGAGATAACTAAGAAAATAAAAGATTTGGCAAGAAAGATAAGGTATAAAAAATATGATTGCAAATTCAAGAAAGATCTAGGTTTGACAAGGAAACACTAATGATTATAAATTCAAGAATAGCAAATTAGACCACAATGGGTCATAACCTACTCTTTTGCAGTAATAATTTTTCCAAAACTTAAAGCTATTAATTAACCAATCAAGAAACGAAAATAATTAGTTAATTCATTCATCAAGATCATAAAATTATGTGTTGGTTTGATTGTACTCGTCCTTATTAATTATTTCCATGAATACCATGTAGTTGAATGACAAGTGAACAATTGTTTAAACTATGAGGCTTTGTGTGGTACCCTCAAAGTCGTCAGAGAAATATAGTAATTGAATAAATATATCGATGATTAAATTTGTGATGACCACATTCCAGGAGTTTGATTTACAATATTTTATATAGCTCAATGACAAGACAATGCACCAAGTGCATATGTTTGCAAGATTGCCAGATTTGGAAAATCAATTTTGTTGTTTTGTGGAAAGTTATTATTGTGGAAGGGTGTTCCACACTTACCACACCAATTGTTAATTATCAGAAATTGAGGATTAAGAGAATTGAGAATTAAGAATTAGCCCTTTTGCTAGAATTAATTGTGGATATATATATTAGAAGAGGAATAATCATATTTAGATAAGGATAGTGAGAATCCTATGTTATGTGTTAGTTAGAGTTTATTTAAGAATCTAATATCATTCAATACATATATATACTTATATATTACTTTTTATATATTTATTATTGTATATTATCAATATCCATGGAAGATTAAAAAAATTATTGAAGCAAAAAAATTGAAACTCCGAGAAATATATTCAAAAGATTTCTATATGGATCGAAGAAATCTCAATATGTGTGTTATAATCACCTTAATGATATTTATAGCTGAACAAATATTATATTGTTGATTATATTCTATTTATAATATATTTTTTTGAAAGTATAATACACATACTTTCATGCTTTTGATATTTACTTTACATGCTATCATGATTAAGGTAACGTTTTGATTAGCAATTAATTATTGAAAGAATGTAATAATAATATTGTTATAGGTTCATGCATTTTTGTAAACATATTTGAATATGCATTTGCCATTATTTCGTTATGAATATTATTGAACTCCTGAAGAGCCTTCTAAAGATTATAAATTTTTCAAAGAAAGAGCTTAAGATGGAACACTTTGGGAATAGAAAATTTTGTCCAGACCTCAAGGTCGAGCATTTTATAAATGAAAATTTCATCCATCCATTCACATATATGATTATGTTATTAAAATAATTTTGTGGATACCAATGCTATGAGGTCACTTGATAAGAAAATGACTATTTTCAACCTTAAGAAAATTATGAAGAATTTCTTAGTCCAAAGTGTCATATCTTAATGCAATGAGGGCGCTCATATATCTTGTTAGTCATATTTGACTTGATATAGCATTTTTATAAATTCTATTAGTAAGATATAATTCTTCTTGAACATAAAGAAATTGAATAGCTTAAAACAGACATTTTGATATCTCCATGGTATAATGATATGAGTGTATATTATAACTAACATATCAAAATTAATTTTAATTTCTATGAAATTGCATGTTATTTATTTGACCCAGATTATGGTAGATCATAGACATGCTATTAACGACATCTAGAGGTACAGTTATTTTATGGCATTTAAGAAACAAAGTATTGCTACTATTTATTTTAGCCATGCAAAAATTTTAGCAACTCATGAAGAAAGATGAAAATGTATTTGATTGAGGCAAATATTTCAACTTGTTCAAAGTACATGAATTTTATTTGTCCAGAAAGAAATTTCTACAATATTTTATGGAGATAATATTTCATAAGTACATCTCTCTTCAAAGAAAAATATATTAAAGAAGATAAAAAAAAATATTTCATCGAAATTTTTCTTCACTCATGATCTACAAAAAGAAAGGTGATGTTGATGTTCAACATATTCACTCAAGCAACTATATTGTTGATTTACTTCTACAGCACTTCTTACTAAAAGTTTTGAAAAATTAATGTACAAAATTAGAATCAATAAACTCAAAGATCTCAAGTGATGTCTTCAAGAGGAAGAATAAATATTGTAATCTTTTTTCTTTTAATCATAGTTTTTCCCCATGGATTTTCTTGTTAAAAGTTTTAATGAGACAATATTTAATCTCGTATTTAGAAAAGAATGATTTACTATTTTCTTTCATTAAGATTTTTTTTTCTCATAATGTCTTTATTCTTAGTATAATTTTAACGAGGCATATTTTTGAAGAATGAACGTCCAATGGGAATGTTATGAAGTTATAGATGTCTTATGTAGATTAGAAGTCTTCATTCCTAATTAGTGTAGAAGTCTATTTCCTTAATTAGGTGCACAATTCATGTACTTATATATAGATGTGTGACTTCTCATTGATAAGAATGAATAATAATTATACTCTCGTAGAGACCATACGTGGTTCTTGTGAGATAGAGGAGGATATTAATCATGTATTAATCTGGTGTCATAACGCAATTTATGTTTGGAGTAGTAAGAATAATGCCCTACCTCATAACACTACTATTTTAAAATCTTTCTTATAGAAGGTTCTTGTAACAAGGAGTGCCGATTACGTTTACAAAGTAGTAGTGACTGTATGACATTTATGTAAGGAGTGCAATGAACTGCTTTAGAATGACGAGGGGATGATTGCTGCGGAGCTGAGTTCCAATTGCCGGCAATTCTGGCACGATTGGCAGGCTGTAGCAACTACTGCTACTTTTCGTCGACAGTCAGCAAGTCAGGTAGTGCGAGCTTGTTCGGGATAGGGTAAAGAGCCGACTAGGGGATGGCAAGACTTTATCGACGTGCCATTTTTGACAGTCTAAGAATGCAAGTTTTGGCATGGTTTTTGAGGATGCAGAAGGTGACTTCATTTAAGATATATCTGGTTTTGTGGACTCACACAAAGACCCTTTGCTTGTGGAGATATCGGGGCTTAGAGTATGTTTACTATAGTTACAAAGCAATCTACTTTTACCAGGATGTATTTTTATGGCTGTCAAACTATTTTATTGCTTTGAACTCTTCTATTTTGGACTTTTCTGAGTTTGGTTTAATTCTTAGTGATTGTAGAGATTTATTAGCTTCGAAGCCAGATGTGGATACTAGATGGATAGGGAGACAAGTTAATATTGAAGCTCATACCTTAGCTAGAGTTTCATATTCTTTTACTCGTTTCGAAGTGTGGAATCAAGTTCCACAATGATCGTTGCCTTATACCAGTAATGCAAGGGTTTTGGTTTGCCTTCAAAAAGAAAAAGGATTTTATTCTCGTATTTATCTCTCTACATTCTCCCTATTTTCTATTATTTTATAACAAAAATAAGGATTATAGTGAAAAAAATAACCCTTAAAAACACTTGTAGTAGGACAGAGGGAGTACTAGGTAGTAAATATTTCTTTGGGCGGAATATATAGTTTAACCCCTAGACTTTAACTAAAAGACTTGTGACGCCCTAAATTTTAAAATCGACGTTGTGACATCTTAAACTTTACCTTTTGATTTTTATATGCAAAATATTGATTTGGTATGTGGTTAATACAACTTTTGAAATAATAATTTTTATATTTTTCAATTATCCAATAAGTGTTTACAATCTAATTTTACAAATTGAGATTTTAATAGATCAAATAAAGTATTTAATAATCTAATTTTATAAGTTCAAATGTCCAATGGATCAAAGTAAAAATTGAAGATGCTATAAAATTTTTTATAGAAAGTACGTGGGTAAATTTATGTATCAGAGTCTATTTCTTTTCAATTAAGTCAAAAGATATTTTAATATGACAAAAACTCGGGGGGACAATATTTGTCAACAATTTTTTTTCTTTTGTCAAGGAATTGTCAACTTATAGTTGTTAGTTATTGGTAGTTAAAAGAATTATAATGTGAAAAAACAAAAATCTAACTTTGACAATTTCAAAAACATTATTAAAAATTGCATGTGAAATAAATATTTAGAATGATAATTGACTTGTATTAGATTATTGAAAAGTTTACCTATAGTATTATCTAAAAACTTTTTGAATTAAGTGAAATATTGAATTATGACTCAGTTTCATTAAATAATAAATCTAAATTTATTTGAAAATAGCTTAAATTAATCAAATCAAATCAAATCGATTCAGTTAAATTTTCTACTCTAACCAGTTTGATTTAATTTTTATCTTCAAAAATTTAATTTACTTGATTTATAATAAACTAAACCAACAGAGTGGTCAGCCCTAACTATAAAGTGTCAAGAAAATCGGAAAAAAAAAAAAAACACAATATAAATAAAACTCTCATAAGCATCCACTTAATTAAAGCAAATATAATAAGGTTGAAGCCAAAACATGATGCTGACACAATGAATATCATAAGAAAATAAGGTCGACAACCACCGAAACTTTGCCCATTTGGGATTCTCTTGGATCAGACGGCTTGTCTTATTCCCTTCTTTTAACTTGCCGTTTATCCATTGCATATATCTATATATATATATATATATATATATATATATATATACTCTTCTACCATAGTTTATTAATTAATCTATGTATCAACTTTTACATGTAAATGTGACATGTGCCTATGACTTCCTACCCACGTATTATTGCTGTACAACCAACATTGAAATTGTAATTGTATTAATTCAAATGCATAAATTTATTATTAATCTTTATGCGATTTGTCTTATGGTACCCTTAAATTTACAGGACCTATTATAATTCTACATTTTTATATTTCAGTAATAATTATGGTCACTGCCAAAATAAAATGTAAAAATATAAAATCATAATTAAAGTCTTGTAAAGTTTTTTTTTTTTTATTTTGATGAAGGACATAGTAATTATTGAAATGTGAAAGTTTAAAATAATGATAGATCCATGTAAACTTACATTGCTACATGATAAATCACATAAATTTCAATGTAAATCAATGCATTTGGCCAATTATATTATATAGCATAATCAGTTCGAAAGCCTTCGCGCGCGCGCGTGTATATATATATATATATATATATATATATATATATATATATATATATATATATTGTTGATTTAAGCGTAAGCTGGATCAAAGTTAGACTTTTTTAAAAAAAAAAAAAAAAAAACAGCATACAAATATTATGAAGGAGCAAATAGTTAATGAAGGCATAATTATGACACTGGAAATTTTTAATAATTAATAAAAATTCCTATATAAGAGCACCTCCAATGCTAACGTGGATTGTTTTAAATTAATGGCCACGTCAAAAAAATGTAAAGATTTTCTAAAAACGCTTTCCAATGATAATATTTATTTCGTATGTGCATTTGATATGTCAAAAAAAAAAAAAAAAAAAAAAGACATTGTCTAGTACACCTTTTATTTCTAGAAGCTCTTTTAAACAATATGGACATTTGGAAGAGAAATCAAAACGAGTGCATTTAAGCAATATTTTAAAAATTTAACATTTATAAATAGGCATTCATGCACATCATTATTCGCACTTATTCCCTGTGATATATCAAATAATTGACGTTACATCGAAGATGCTCTAAACCAACAGAAAAAATTGACAATTAAAATAATTTATTTGTAAGAAATAACCACAATTAGCCTAAGTAGACTATTGTAAGATAAAGAAAATCAACTTTATAGAACTTGAATTAAAATAATAGTTAAGCTACATTAAAATTCCTATAAAAAGAGGTTTAGTTCCTCATCATTCAATATCGAATTATGAACAAATGGAATTCATAAAAAAAAAAAAAAAAAAGAAGAAAGAGTACAAGGAATAAAAGCTCTAAAAAAATTGAATTCTTCTAGTAAATTTCATCTTGAATCTACCGTTTGTTTCTGAAAAATAATTGATCTTTAGAAAATATTTTCCAAACTTGAAAAATATTTTTTAAATAATTTATTTTCCATTATTTGTTTCAATATTGAAAATTAATTAAAGATATTAAAATCTTTAATTAATAAGATCATAAAAATATTACAATAATAGAAATTTCTTACTTTAAATAATTATATATGTATTAATATTTTAATAACAAATCAATAAAAATTTGTAATATTCTAATAAATAATTCTGCAAAATTATGACTTAATAAGTAATTGCTTAAAAAATAAATATAGTTGAACCAAATTAAGCTTAAGTAAAGATGGGGTATTGTTTATCTTTAAGCTTTTACGCAAGAAAAGAAAAAGTTGATGCACCTACTTTATTATGGAAATCCAAAACAATTAAGAGGCATCAACCTTACAGATAAATATGATTATACTACTATTTATATCTTTTCTTTAATATTTAGAAATAAATTCTATTATAACTATGAAAAATAATTTGTTACAATTTCATTATTTTAAAATTGATTTTTGTTTCAATTAAACCCGATTAAACTTGCAATTCCAAAAAAATTTTACTGAAAAGGGAAAATTAGATAGAGAGAAATCAAAATTCCTTTAATATGCATTTGGACAATTTATGAGCTATTTAAAAAACTCGTTCGATAAATTTAACCAGTTGAGCTTAAATTTAAAAAAAATCTACTATTTTTTTAAGCAACTAAAAACTGTAAATAAATTAGACACGAGCTCGACGAGCTTGACTTGAACAGATTTATTTATATTGATACTTAAAAACTATTTACAAAGTAATGCAGGCATCTGAAATTATTTGGGTCTGTATTACCTGAAATTGTTGAGTTCGGTTGTTTTCATATAAATTGAGAAGCAAAAACAGGTAGCTTTTATTTAGTGACATGAAAGTAGATGCAACTACCTTTTTAGGAAAAGCACACAATCAAAGAAGGATGAGACTGAGTACCGTTTAAACCGGTACTATACAAGTTGCTATAGAAATAAATGTTGTTTTTTTCTTTCCTGTCCCAATTGCATTCACTCCCCAACATTATATGAAACATGCAACGTAAATTATTAAATTATAAATCAAAAAGTTTAATTCTTTGGTGAAATATAATGTGAAAATTATATTAAAATATATTTTAGATGAAGCAATCACCACATTAAATATAATGTTTTAGTTCAAATATGAACAAAAAGAAAGGTCAAAGAGCTTTTGCATAAAAATATTGAAAATTTCAACAGAATTAGGTTAACAAAAGTCTGCTTAGAAATTCACAATTCAATGGAAGTATTGATATTAATAGTATGAAGATGCGAAGAATTTCGAGAGCAATTTGGTATCATCACCCATAGTAATAGGAACACGTTTTACACATGAATCTTCATTACTAGGATTAAGATTAAAATCTTTCGCTTCATCTACCAATTAAAATTTACACCTTCAAGATTTTGTAATTATAGAATCTAATTATTCTTTTATTAAAATGTTATTTGTGAATCATAAATTAAAAAGTCTTATATTCAAAACTTTCTTGAATGGGATAAGGTTTTTTTTTTTTTTTATTAAGAGAAAAAACATAATACCTATTATATACTATGGCAGATCTAGAAATATTTTTTTCTGGTGTCATTATATAAGTTTTTGAAAAAAAGAGAGTCAAAGATATAAATAAATTAAACTTTATGAATTAATTTAGACAAATATACACATATATGTTAGAAAAATTAAAAAAAAAAAGTAGATCTGCCACTGATTATATAACATTAAATATGAAATGAATTAAACTGCTCGTGTGAACTATTTGAAGTTTGGCCCAAAAAAATTGATTGAACTATTTATAAGTTTAATGAGTCAAATTTGAATTCAATTTTTAAAACTTGAATCGAGTTGGCTTCAATTCATTTAAACTTATTTATAATCATCCTAAATTTAACATTTTTTTTTTTGTAGTAATGGGTGAAGAAGAGTTAAACCTGTATCAATTGTTAGATTGTATATGTACTAAACTATGTCTGGCGTGCCTAAATTAGCATTTTTAGTAAATATATATGTTGATTTAGAAATAAAGTAGTATATTATATATAATATATTTTAATTTGAAAAAAAATGTGAGAATTATTAAAAAGAAAATTTTTTTTATTTAGTTAGTCCTAAATTTGATAGGAGAAAACTCGTTTTACCATATATGTTATTTTATTGACTTAAATAATGATATGAGAAGAAGTTTCAATTTGTCTTTAAAAGCAAAAAATCTTGTTAAATAATAGATTGTGATTGTTATAGTATAGATTAAGGTGGTAATGATATTATTATTAGCTAATCTTTGTTTTATCCAGCGGAAAACAACATATACTATAATTATATATACAAATTGGTGGCATCTGAAAATTAAAATAAAGAAAAAGTACAAAACAAAACAAAACAAAACAGAAGACTTTCAGAGGCCAACAACAAAAAAAGCAGGTCAAAGTTCAAAGGCGAAATACACAAGACAATGGAAGTTCAGTTTCTTAACAGCGTACAATGTTTTCACATGTATCATTAACACACACTTCAAATATCTATGAAAATAAAATAATAAGTTTGGCTATTTTTTTATTTTATTAGTAAAATTTTAATTTTCAAAAGTAAATTACTAAATACCCATAGATATGTTTTGGTTGTTTTTTCCGATTTTTATAAAAATGTAGGAGCGAAAAATTTTGAATTTAAATTTTATTAATTAGAAGAGCTTTTACTAATTTAATGAGTTAGACGAATCTTACTTCTTTAGTCACAATATTATTACGGGAGTTGTTGGACAAAATAAACTATTTTGGTAGCTAGTAGCTGTTTATTAATAGTTAAAAGCTTAGGTTTTCATACAACTAAAAATTGAATATTAACCTGTAAAAGTTATTTCAAATGTTATGTCACAAGATAAGTATTAAAAAATAGCTTAAGGTTACTTATAAAACTCTTGCCGAACACAGTCTATATAGGCATATGAGTTTCTCAATTAATAAAAAAAGAAATAAATTATAAAATTTTTAAATATGATATAAATAACTTCCTTTAGTAAAAAAAATATTAAAATTGATGTACCATTAATAACAAGAATTAAAATAAATAAATATGTGAATGATTAAAAATGAAACACCACATCCATCATATTTGTTTTCTGGGATCAATAAGGACAGGCTGGAAGGATCCAAACCCTCCAACCCCACTTCCATTATTATTTGGAGAGCAACAATACATTATCAATCCATAACTGATATTTCTTTATTTTCTATATACTATAAAATACGCACATTGTATTGTATATAACAAAATTATTAATAAACCATTAATGCAAGAGAAATTTTTTTTAGAAGGAACAAGAAAAAAATAAAGAAGCTGGCAAAAAGTAAAAAAAAAAAAGAAGCCTTGTTGTTCTTTTTTCTTTTCTTTCTTTTTTTATTTTTATTTTTATTTTTTAGTTTCTCTTTTCTTGTTGCCTCTGCTAAGCATCTTTTCCTCACTTTTGCTGTGCTTTTGCCTCCTCTTCTCTCTTCTCTGTCCATTCTTTCTTTCTTGGAATATAACTTCTTCACCTTGTGGTTTTTCTTGCTTTCGCTTCTCTCATTTTTTTCCTCAAGCTTCTCCTATAATTTGCTTCTTGTTTATTATCTCTCATCTCTTTCTATCTAACCATTTGTTTCTTTGATCAGTAAAGTCTAAACTTCTTTCTTTCTTTTTTGGATGTTTTCTTCCCTTCCCTTTGATTTTAATTTTGAATATCCTACCTTTGCAATCTGGAATTTGCTGCAAGATCATTTTCTTGGGAAATTGCAGCGCTAACCGTTTCTGGGTTCTTTTGATCAGCCTGTAAAGTTCAGTTTTCTTACTCAAGACACTGAATTTCCCTCTTTGTTTTGAGCTTCAAATCCTTGAACTAAATTCCTTACTTCCTTCCTTGCTTCCTTCTTTTCCCCTTCAAATTCTTGAACATTATCTTTTTTTTTTCATGTTTTCTTTTCTTTAATCACAAGCACACTTTCTTCTTGATTCTCTTTCCTGTGTATATTTTTCTTGAGAAAATTTTCTTTCTTCACCTCGAAGTTCTTGAAACTTTTACTTTGTTATATAATTCACTTCCAATGGTCTCACTTCTTTACTTTTCCTGAAGTTCATTGTTCACTGTTTTTTTTCAACTTTCTTGATTTAATAGTGATTTCTTGAATTTTCGCCTTTTCTTGGGTTCTTGTTTCAATGGGACTCTGTCACGGAAAACCCATTGAGACCCAGCAAAATGAATCCAATGATCATGCACTCTCCATTGAAAGTGATCCAAAGCCACCAAATTCTCGAACAAGCAAAACCTCTACTTTCCCTTTCTATAGTCCAAGTCCTTTACCAAGTCTTTTCAAGAACTCACCTGCAATATCAAGTGTAAGCTCCACTCCTTTGAGAATTTTCAAGAGGCCCTTTCCACCACCTTCTCCTGCAAAGCATATTCGTGCATTGCTTGCTCGAAGGCATGGCTCTGTCAAGCCCAACGAGGCCTCAATCCCTGAGGGTAATGAATGTGATATTGCTTTGGACAAGAATTTTGGGTTTTCAAAGCAGTTTGTAAGCCATTATGAGCTTGGTGAGGAAGTGGGACGTGGTCATTTTGGGTATACTTGCTCTGCCAAGGCTAAGAAAGGCAGCATGAAAGGTCAAGATGTAGCTGTCAAAGTTATTCCTAAGTCTAAGGTTTAGTTCTCACTTTTTCTTGCCTCTCCCGAGTAATTCTTTTGCTAATTTATATTATGGATTAGTTTGAAAATTTCGAAATTTGACGGTTTATGTTTTAGCAGCTGTTTTCTAGTTATTAACTTTATGTGAATTCTGCTGTGTCGGTGAGCTCAATCCATATGTAGAAGAACTTTGTTGATGTCGAGCGTCTTTAAGGATTAGTTTTCTGCAACTGTTAGGGTTATATTAAAGTCTTCTCTGTCGCTGTTAAGATGGCTATTGAGGATTTTGACCTTTAGCATGGTCGTCAAGGCACACGCCTGGGTTGTTCTGAAAAGTGACATCCGTAATTTTTTCTCATGACATTTTTAACTTGCATATGATCATGTGCTTTTGATTAATCGCTGATCTTTAACACGAAAGACATTAATGTAGTATTGGATGCTCAATTTCATGTGGAAGCACTTATATTAACTTGCCTGTGGTTAATGCATGACTAATGGGAATTCATGCTCTCAGTTAGTCTATAACTAGAACGTAATTTGTAATTTTGTTCTAGATCATAAGAGACTATATAATATCTTATTACAGTGCAGACATAGTACTTCTTTGTTAGCTTCTTCTCAAAGCAAATGTCTATTCCTTTGCCAAGGGATCTTTATTTTATTCTATAGATCATTCAGGGATCATGATTGTTAATAGTTAGTGTCAGTTGTTTGGTGGTGGCTGACTCTTTTGATAACAATATAACTGTTTGCTTTGTGCTGATGAAAATGAACAATTTGCCACAGATGACCACCGCAATTGCAATCGAGGATGTAAGACGAGAAGTGAAAATATTACGAGCTCTAACAGGGCATAAGAACCTGGTGCAGTTTTATGATTCTCATGAAGATGATGACAATGTTTACATTGTGATGGAGTAAGTTGGGTTACCTCTTTTCTTGGGCATCTCTCAAAATGGCATTTCATATGTTATTCTTGGGTTGGCATAATTTTTTTTTTCTATATAAACAAAGAGGCTGATGATATATTTAATTCCAAAGTTGTGATATAGGCTTGGATTAAATTCTTTTGTTTTTTGTGTGCATTCACAATTACAATGCACTTGTTCACCTTTCAATCATGTTTATATTTGAGTTTCTGTTGGTTCAAAATCATGACGGCTTGATCAAATTTTGTATGAGATGCAATTAACTTGACACGGCTAAGTAACTAACGGCAAGTTCTTCGGCTATCTGCTTACTGTTACCTTTCTTTCACTTTTTTTCCCTCAAAGTAGAAAACATACACCTGTTAGTTAGGTTTCTAAATTGGTCATAGTATAGCATTGGAAGGTACATTTTAAATAATTGGAGCTTACCAATTTTTTGCCTTATATCATTTAGGTTGTGCAAAGGTGGTGAACTATTGGATAGGATACTTTCAAGGTAATTTACTTGCAAATGCTCTTTTGTTTATCATACCGTTCTGCCTTGTCCTTTTGAAATTCTAACTGGCTATATCCAATTTATGTTTTGCAGGGGTGGAAAATACTCTGAAGAAGATGCAAAGACAGTTATGGTTCAGATATTAAGTGTAGTTGCCTACTGTCATCTCCAAGGTGTTGTTCATCGCGATCTTAAACCAGAGGTAATTCATTCATAAAATAATTATTTTGAATATCATTTTGATTAAGACACTAAAATTTCCAATGATTTCTCGCCCCTAGATGCTGTATCATGTATAGTCTGCATTATCGGCACGTATCAGTCCTTTGCATTTGTGGTTCTGTTCCTCTGTGTTTCCTTAGTTTTCTCATAAAAGTGGTTACAAAATGGAATTTATTACTGTTTCATATGGAAAATAATTTACAGATTCAAGATGTAGAAGGTAGGACTGTCATGGCGATATTTGCTAGTGATAACACATGAAATAATTTAGATATGGATTATAGAAGTGAAGAATTAGAATTTGTATTTTTTGTATTTTTGGTATAACTGGTTAAATCTTCATTTTGAGTCAAGCAATAGTTATGAGTATTGCATATTACCATCCTCTGATGGTTTTAGTTCTCTGTTTTGACTCTCACATCTTTTGTCCTGAATCAAGCCCCACTTATAAGTCTTCTTCGGTAACTGTTGCTGTACATTTCTTAAAATGCTACTTGTGTTCCACAATAATAAAAGAAAAATATTAAAAGGTTGTCCAAACTTCATTCCTATTTTCTGACTGTCATGTGCTATGTTTTGCTTCAGAATTTTCTCTTCAGTACTCAGGATGAGACTTCCTTATTGAAGGCCATTGATTTTGGACTATCTGACTATGTGAAGCCAGGTCAGCCATTCTGCCTTAAGCTAAACTCATCATCCTTCTCATCTTTTTGGTTGCAAAATGGTTGGAGTTTGACTATTAGATTCTTTTGCAGATGAAAGGTTGAATGACATTGTAGGAAGTGCATATTATGTAGCTCCTGAAGTTTTGCATAGGTCATATGGGACTGAAGCAGACATGTGGAGTATTGGTGTAATTGCTTATATTCTTCTATGTGGAAGCCGACCCTTTTGGGCGCGAACAGAATCTGGCATCTTTCGAGCTGTCCTCAAAGCAGACCCAGGTTTTGATGAAGCTCCATGGCCTTCTTTATCCCCTGAAGCAGTAGATTTTGTGAAGAGGTTGTTAAACAAGGACTATCGTAAGAGACTAACTGCTGCTCAGGCCCTGAGTAAGTTGCTAAAGCCATGTTTTCATTTTAAGTCCTGATTTGATCACCCATCATATAGTCACAGAGTATATTTCAATGGCAATATGTTAAATTTTAATTATTCTTTAATTTGTTTGTTAGGTCATCCATGGTTAGCCAATCATCATGACTTGAAGATCCCATTGGACATGATAGTACACAAGCTTGTAAAAGCTTATATTTGCTCGTCTTCTCTAAGGAAATCTGCACTGGGGGTAAGTTCTACAGTGTAGTGACTGATTAATATTTATGTATATTTTTGTGCCTTCATTATCTTTACTTTTGGCTTATTTTTACTTTCACAATTTAATTAGCTTTAGTGGCAAAATAGTTTTTATTGCTTCATGTAATGTCCTTGATGTAAACTCTGATACTTGTGAAAAAAGGATAATAATAAGTGTGATTCTTGTGACAGGCTCTGGCAAAGACGTTAACTGTCTCTCAGCTAGCTTACCTCCGGGAGCAATTTACCCTATTAGGGCCAAGCAAAAATGGATACATTTCTATGTCGAACTTTAAGACGGTAACCTCTTTTCCCACCCATCTTTTGGGCTGCCACCCAACTTGTGTACTTTTCACATATTCTTGTGTCCTTCTGAATGATGTTCGGATTAGCAGGCAGTAATAAGGAACTCCACAGATGCAGTGAAGGACTCGAGGGTCCTTGATTATGTTAGCATGGTAATGCTTCAAAAAATTATTTTTTAAACTATGTATTCATTTATTTTGGTTTAACTGTTTGGCTGGAGTTTTACCAAATAAATTTTGAGGAGAGTGATATTATTGGGTAGGTGTCTAATTTCTACTCTTATCCATTCCAGGTTAGTTCTCTTCAATACAGAAAAATGGATTTTGAAGAATTTTGTGCCGCTTCCATTAGTGTGCATCAGCTAGAAGGAATGGATTGTTGGGAGCAACATGCAAGGCGTGCCTTTGAGTTGTTTGAGAAGGATGGGAACAGACCTATTATGATAGAGGAACTTGCCTCTGTATGCTCTCTTTCCCTCTCCCTTTCTAATGGGTGTGCATTTATGCATGTGAATGCACACATTATCTTCATATGTACATACATTCTGTTTTACTTAACTATATGTCTAAAATTTCCACATAATAAATAAACAAAGGATTTATTGTGGAGCTGACAAGATGTGAGAAATTAATCACTAAATAGCTCCATTATGGACTACCAAAAACCATGGACCAAATTGTCTAAGTTAATTTTCATTCCTCAAGAACACTTGGATGTAAATCTTTTACTTGCAGACCATGCTGAGTCAGTCTGCTGGATTATAAATACTGCTAGTGAATGGTGCATTGTGAACCACTGAACGGAAAGTGCTCAGTAATCTTTTCATCTTCAGTTTTATTCTCCAAATGATTAGAGTACAAAATTTCTCTCTTATTTCAGGAGCTTGGTCTTAGCCCCTCAGTACCAGTTCATGTGGTTCTTCAAGATTGGATTAGACATTCAGATGGCAAGCTAAGTTTCTTGGGGTTTGTCAGGCTTCTTCATGGGGTTTCTTCGCGCGCATTTCAGAAGGCATGAAATGACTCCCACCTACACAAGATGACCTTTTTCACATTATGTCTATTCTCGCTGAACCGAAAAGTTTCAAGGGAATAAAATGGCATGCCTAGTTTTACCCAAGACAAACATTTGTTCTGTTGATCAGTAAGAAGGATTGATCCTGCAAATTGAAGCTCTAGCAGGTTTGGAACGCCTTGCAAATGGAACCATTAGTGACATGGTCTTATGTCAAATATGTTGTTTCCTCCTTTTTGTTCTTACCTATATAAAGTTTTTGCTTTTCTATTTTCCTATGATTGGTGCAACTGGGATTAGAGGATTGTACAGATGAGGGTAGAATCAGAATGTGTATTTAGGATTAGCAAAACAGCTTTAAACTAAAATGAGTTTTTGTGGTTTTTGGGTATATCCCTCTATGTATCCGTCGCTCTAAGTTCTCTAATAAATTTTAATGTGATCTTTCTGCACTTTATTCCAGATGCTTTCTGCAGTATAATCTATTCATTTCTTGTTATCATGTGCAAGATAACTATAAGATATGAAAAACACAAATAAATGTAAGTGCAAGCAATATCTCAAAATAAAATAGAAGATTTAGGACTTAAATGCTTTATTTCATTTTTATTTCTAAGGCTGTATTGTTTACAAGTAACTAGGGGTAAGATGGACTAAATTAATTGATTTCGTTTGATTCTGTTGGGTTTCAATTTTAAAAGAAAAATCAATTTTTAGTTTGATTTTCATTTAGTTCAAAAATTAGTCTAAATTCACTGAAAAATATATTTGGTTTGGTTTTATAAACGAACTAGTCGTAATCTCCACCGAAGGGCGTGACATTGTTTAAATAATATTATAAAACAATATTTTATTTATTTTGATCAAAACAATAATAATTAAAATGTGTGCTACTTCAGTTTGATTTGTCTTTCCGTTGTTGGATTTGTCTTTTCTGCTTCAGTTTCTATGTATGCTACTTCTGCCTCATACAACTTAAAGAAAATCTCAACGAGAAAAAGTGCAAAGAAGTTATGGATATTAAACTCACATAATATAATCAACTAATCATGTTGATCGGAACTAGAAATTTATGCAGTTCAAATTCACCCTATGTTTAGAATACGACAACACCAATAATTTATTGCCTGAGAAAATCCAATTGGTTCAATTCAAATTTGAAAATAAAATGCACCATGGGATTATATTAGAAACACAATCTGATAAAATACAATTGTTCAGATTTGGGGAAGCTCAATGGTAAAGGGAAAAAAAAAAAAAAAAAAAAAAAAGAGAGAATGATCTGTTTCTCAAAAACACATGTATTCCTGTATAATCATATCGCTTGGGGCCTGTCCAGCAGAATTTTTCACTCTCTGTTATAACATCTCCATAAAATCCATACCTGAAAATAGTAAAAGTTTACGCCAAAAGTTCAAGTTTTTAAATTGCATTAAATAAAAATAGAAATAAAAATACCAAAAACCTAAATGTAATTTAATTAGAGGAGAAATAAAGATGACTGAAATTCACAAAGAAACTCAAATCGTAGCTAACTGGGTTGTTATTATCAAGTGGTGGCAGTGGTATTGGGAAGGGATAGTTGGAAATGATTATTATTGATTTTTATTTTATAGATATGAAAAAAGTAATAATGTGAATTAACTTGGTTGAAGAAGATAGAGATCATATAAAATTTAAAAACTTAAAAATTAAAATTTTAATTAGATTAGATTATATTTTAAAAGTTATCAATTATTAATATTATATATTAAATATTAAATATTATAATTGGCTACTAAATATAATCTTAAGGAAAGAATATTCAAATGGCCAAATAAATAAATATCTAATAAAAATTAAAATTAAAAGAAAAAACATTAAAGAAGAGAGTGAGAGTGTAATTGGAAGGGCATGGAAATTAATGGCTTACCTCAAGAATAGTTGAGAGAGTGACAAATTTTTTAATACGAAAGAGTTTAGAGACAAAATCAAAGAGAAAAAAGAGCATTGAAAGTTCATTTTATACTTAAAAAGCTGTAGGTGTAAAAAATTTAAAATATATATATATATATAAAGAAAAAGATTAGAATTTCAAAATCATAAATAAATCTTAAAATATATTCGAAACGTCTTGAAATTGTAGTTGGACAATCTTATTGTTAATTAAAAACTAAAAATTATTTTTTATAAATATCTTAAAAT
Source organism: Jatropha curcas (assembly GCF_041381405.1). NCBI lineage: Eukaryota > Viridiplantae > Streptophyta > Magnoliopsida > Malpighiales > Euphorbiaceae > Jatropha > Jatropha curcas. The sequence continues at coordinate 10,542,413 of NC_143152.1, read as the reverse complement.
ACATGTTAGTTAATTCATATTTAATAGTTAACAATATTGTCCAATAAAAAATTTGAACAAAAATACAGTAAAAAATTCAAAAATATAATACATGATGTAGATATGTAAATAAATATACGTAATATTCAAATCATTATTAATCATTAATATTAACTAATATTGTAATCAAATATTTAAAAGCATTATCCAATCAAGAATTTTGTAAAAAAAAAAAAAAAAAAGATAAATTAGGTTAGATGATTCGATTAGATTATGTTTCAAAATTATCAATTATCATGTTAAATATTAAGTTGAAGAAATTAATTAAGTTGGCCAATGAAAATGTAGAAAAATAAGAAAAAGTTAAAAAAAGAAAAATAGAGTAATGAATAAAGAGAGAGTTTTGAACTTTCTTTTTATTTCAACTTTCATATATATATATATTGGTTTAATTCAGCGTTCATCTTAAGATATTTTAATTTATTCGGTTTGTATTGATTTTATTTAAATAGAATCGACTGAATGTCTACCCTTACAAATGAGCCAAAGCTCATTGGTGCATCGATATACTTTGTACAATAGAAATATAGATATGAAATTCTAGTTGTACTCTAATGATCTTGAGGTGATAACCTCAAGCTCTATTTGGCTCAAAGTTGTTATGCAAACAGAAAATATGAATTAATTATAATAGACCAAATACATAGATTCATTTTTGTATTTATTTTTAAAAAAATTCTTGCAGCACCTCTAACTTTTACGAAAAATTTATTATGTTCTTTTACGAAAGACTTATTATGTTCTTAAACTTACTGGTTTTGCTAATATTGTGCACATCTCCGTGTTAGTAACAACTTTTAGAGTTTTTAATTTTTACGTGCAAAAAAATATTAATTTGATATAATTTATCATTTTTTTTTTTACATTTTCAACTATGAAATATATGTTAATTGATCTAATTTTACAAATTTAAAAATTTTATAGAATGTTATTGCAAATTAAAGTATTTAAAAGATGTAATTTTATAAATTAAAGTGTTTAACGAACTAAAATAAAAATTAAGATGCCATAGCATTTTTTCCATGAAATACCCGGGATGCATTTATGCATTTCACAGTTAATAATCACACATTTGAATATGTTTAGCAAAAAGTCCACTGAGTGTTCGTCCCCTTAGAGCCCAACATGCACCTAATGTGGGCTAATCGCCTAACATACCTTAGTCTCTTACTAGAGAACTACCCAACAGAATTACATAATATTCATACTCGATTATCTTCGCTGGATTATGCAACTCAACTCACCAAGTTGGGTAAATATTGGGTAGATTTGGTTTAAACCAAATCGAATCTAATTGAAGCAAATCAAATAAATTAATATTTATTTAAATTAGAATAAATATTGAGTAAATTTATTATATTACCCTCAATTTAATATATTCAAACACCAAATTTTTGAGGAGTTGAAGTAATAATAGTTGTTCAAAATTGATAGTTGTGGTATATTAGGAAACATATAGGCAAAAAAATTGATCGTTCAAAGTATATTAATTAACTTTTCATTATTTTTGTAAAAATAGAAATATATTGGTCTTTATGAGACGGAGGGAGCATTATAATTTTGAACTTATTTTTTGAGTTTCATGAAAGTCAAACCAAATCAAACAAAAATCAGAATTAAGCTACATGGGTTAAAAATTGAACGAAGTTTGATTAGTTTAATTTGATTGGTTTAATTGAGATGTGCTCAATCCTACAACCAGGAGCTTACATTTGACGATTCAAATCCCTAAGGTCTTATAAAATCACACTTTATTTAAATTGTCATGTTTTTGATAAAAGGCGAGTCATGTCTCTGTCTCGCATGCCGTGCATGTTAGGTGTTCTCTTAAAACAAGTTCAATTAATCTCTTTTACATCTTTTAATTCTTTTTTTTTTTAATTAAAAATGCTCCCTTGTTTCTCAAATGGACTTGAGTGGAGTCTCTTTGTTGGAGATACATCAAGTTCTTCATTGATGGATTTGAGCACATTAATAATACTGGTAGTATATAAATATTCATTAGGAATTCAATAGTAATTTATGTGAAAGACTTAGAATAATTTAAGGACAACACAAATATTTGTCAAAGAATATATATATATATATATATAAATAACAGGAACCAAACAAATCATCAAACCCTATTATACTTTGAATAGCCTTTAATAGTTTAGAGGCTATCAATTAGTGCGGTGAGTGTGAAATGTAGGTGGATTTTTTTTAGTCATATCTATTGTTCATGGATCTTTTTTGATAACGATTGTTGACAATCTAAATCTCATTGTCAACAAGGTTCGGGTTCATAATGGCGGCGATAATGGAGCCACCCCTACAGGAGATAACCGACAACTATGGCTCCCATTGTAAACATCGATCCTTAAGTGGTAACGAATTTGAATAATTTCCCTAGTGTTCTAGAGTAATTCACTTAGGCGATAGCAATTCAGCAACGCCAACCTCTCCACTTCTAGAAAATTGAAATCCATAATCCAAAAATGTCCTAATCCACCTATATAACTTGCAATCCAAAACTCCACACCGCAATCAAAGCAGATCCAAGGGAACATAGTAGAGTAGCAAAAAGGAAGAGATGAAGCTTCTCGGTAAGATGAGACATACCTTAAGCAGTCCAACTAGAGCAATATGACTCATTCCACCATGGCAAATATCAATTGGCGTATGAGAATTAGAGAAGTACTAAAGAAGTTCAAAGAGTCAAGAGGTGACACGAGTGATTATGGACTCAAATATGAATCGTGCTTAGTAGTAAACATCGTAATTGCCCTTAATGCCATTAAATTTCAAGATGCAACATTCGACAAATATGATGGTACAATAGATCTAAGAAGTTATTGGGCTAATTTCAGAACAATCATGCATTTGTAGACAGACTCATATGGACTCATGTATCTAGTTTTTTCCTGTAACATTGAATGGGATATTGCAAAAATGGTACTGGACATTGAAATTTGGATCCATCAACTCGTTCTTGTAGTTAGCCTCCCTTTCTAAACTTAGGTTCATCATAAGCATCTCGATAAGGAGATTTTCTTTTAACCTTTTGGATTTTAGAAATTCTTCAATGTACTTAAGTAGGGCTTAATATATTAGAATACCTCAAACTTTGCAAGCCTTTTAATTTCACCACATTTTGATATTTCTATCAATTTTGTCCTAATTTCGGCCTTCTATAGCAATAGCACACCTTCAATCGCAATTAAGGATGAAATTGAAAATAAAAAGTATTTTCAGCCTTTTTTAAATGATATTAGTTCAATTTTGCAATTTCACCATATTTTGACCTTTCTATCAATTTTATCTCAATATGAACTTTTTATAGTAATAACACGCCCTAAAATACTATAGATAATTCGCTATAACTTTCCTCCATATGGTTCTAGGTCCATCTCTTCTCCTTTTAGCATCATCCACAACCAAAGTGTCACACTTACAAATCGAGGCATATGGGGTCTACGTAACATATGATTGTACCATCTCAAACATCTTTCTCTCATTTTATCTCCAATTTCAACTATTAGCACCTTTTGTTTAATATGACCATTTGTAATCTTGTCCATCCTTCTGTGAATTTTCATTTTTCACAATGTTCATCTTATGAATATGTTGGGCATTTGATTGCCAACATCTAATCTCATATATTATTTGTTGATCTCACGATTATCCTATAAATTTTACCTTTCGCCTTCTTTTCGCACCGCCCCCGAGCGACTCGAAAAGCTGTAGCTTTTTAGCTTTTGATTGGAAAAGCGATTTTTATTTGAATAGTGGTGACAAAACCTTTTGGATACGATGCCGATAAATCGGTCCAACAAAATATTTTGAGTCGCCACCCATTTTTTTAGCAATGGGACCGTTTCTAATTTTATTTTATAAAATGACTCCATTTTAAACCCAATTTTATTCAAGGCCAAATTATTAAAAAGACTGGTCAGACGCACCAATGCGATTCTGGGTAAGGGAATTGGGTACGCCGGCCTGTTGGAAGCCGATGGCCGGAAAATCCGGCCTCTTTTAACCTACAATTTCTAATTTATTTTAGTTAGGAAAGCCAATTTATTTATTTACTTAAACCCAACCTAAATGAATCGAACCGAGTTCTTATATGGAAAATTAATTAATCATCCTAATCAAAATCAGTCATGCATCCATAATCATCCAAATCATCCAACCCAAAGCAGTTAAATCAAATAAATAAAAGACCCGCTCTTGCATTATGGTTAAAGGCAGGCCACAAACCGAACATAAAAATACATTCTACCCGAATAAAAATTTGAACCCAAAAACCCTAAAACCAAAATCATGCATAATTACATTTTTATATGACAGCGTTTTTCGCAAGTGTACGAAATCGCAACAAGTAATATAGAGTAAGAGAGTATCGTATCCACAGGGATTGTATATCAATTACCAAAATTATGTTAACCTATTATTATTTAGACGATGATAAGAGAGAATCGCTATAAGGAAAATAAAATTTAAAGTAAAAACAGAAGAGATCAAGCACAAAATTTAGGTGAAAAGAAATCAGAGAATTAAACTACTAGGGAATTTGATTTCACTTAATTCTATCCAGCTTATTCTATTAGTTCATTAATCAACTTTAATTGTTCAAGTAGGAGAAACAACCCTAGAGTTACTAACAAGCTCTCCTGATGTATTGTTAGCTATTCTAATCCAGTTAATTCCCTATCTTTTAATAATGAAATCAAACATAAATCAGATCCTTAGGTTTTATGGTTGTTTTGTGAGTTCATAACTTAATAATCAATAACTTATGAAAACCCCCCTTGAGTCAAACCATATAGCTTCCGCGTCAAGTTATTATTCTCAAGTAACTTATTATCTTTTTCATGTCAATAACCCTTCTCCCGATAGTGATTATTGAAATAACTCAATCCAGGGGAAATCTTCTGCCTGGAAGCCTTAAGCACAATAATAAGTTATAACAAGAACAATGAAAAATAAATCTAATATTATAAACTGGAATCGAATTAAGTTACATCAAATCCCTAGTATAAAAGTTTAGCTGGACATAGTAATTAAATAAAACTTAGTCATACTTGAATCATTCATCATATTTAAAGACAATAATGAAAAGAAAGAAACAAGATGAAGAGTTTAGAATAAAAACTATATCACAACTATATGGATGGCTTCCTTGATTCTTGGCACAATTTCTTGGATGCTTGAAGTCTTGAGAGAGAGTAAATTATGTAGAGAGTAGCATAAAAAATGAGATCCCCAGCAATGAGAAGTTCCCCTCTTTATATAGAGCTCCTGAAGGTAAGTCTGAATCCTTTTAGGAAATAGAATCCTTATTTAGTGCAAAATCTTCTATAGGAGATCATGACTGTTTAGGCTTTTGATTTCCTCTTGATTAGGACTCCTTTTTCTCCCAAAATAGGTCTAGGTCTTGTTTAGTGTGTTTAGGAAACTCCCTGAGGTCGGCCCATGTGAGAAAAAGATTGATTTGCGTATCTAGTTCACGCTATTTCTGTCTGCGCAACACTGGCGTGCCATTGTGCACGGGCTGGGTGTGCTTAAGTCTGGAAGTATGGCCGGTGCAGCACGGGGTGTGCTTGGCAAGCACACCCTGATGAATTCCTTGAGGCACGGGCGTGCCACCTAGCACGGTCAGGGCGTGCTTGCCTCTACCACTCCCGCCTGGAATTGTCATGGGTGTGCCAGGCTTGACACGCCCTAATCTTATTTTGGCACGGCCGTGCCTTTTGGCACCACCTTGGCCGTGCTCTCTTCTGTCTCTCCCTTGATTTCCTTAGCTCCTAGCACGGTTGTGCCTTCTAGCACGGCCTGGGTGTGCTAGAGGCTGAGTGTTTTGCCTTGTAAAGTTCTTTTCTGTGCCAAATTCCTACAATTTTCTCTTAGATCAAGTGGGATAAGAATCAAGGAAGCTTTAAACAAAATTATACTAGAATTGAATTAAAAAGAAATAAAACTTACTAAAATCCTAATAAAAACTACATTAAAAACACTATAAAATTAACACCTATCATTATACTCTAAAATTAATTAAATTACAATCTGTTCCTAATTGGTCATTTTCAGATTTATTGGGAAAAATTAAATTTTATTTTGTACAAAAATTGTTTTTTTTTTTTCGAAAGAATAAAAATTATTTCTGGAACCCTAGAATAGTTGCGTCACGCAGCGTGACTCGGCTCTTCTGGGTAAAAAAAATGAAAGAAAACTTACCTGAGGGTAATTGATGATTTTGATGAATCTGCCCCCTGTGTGGTGAGTAGATGGAATTGTTGAAGCATATGAGCCGCACACCGACTCAAATTTTTTTTTTTTTTGGATTTTGCTTTATGCCTGCACAAAGAAAACCAAGCCACAAAAACAAAATGGAGGCATCCCACCCACGTGCAAGAGTGGTCCACCTAGTTAACACGGGCATAAACGCCCATCGACTTTATTCCAAAATGGACAAAAGACAATACAACAAAATGAAAACCAACCAAAACCACAAAAACAAAAAGGATTTACATTTTTTGAAAAAGATAAGGCGACCATTTTATCACCTGCAACATTCAAAAAGAGATAAAATATGCAACTTCTTCATGTATGCATGAGCCTATTTAAGCGCCAGGGATTTTTGTTCATGGTCTTTCTTTATTGATCCATCCAAGGAAATCACCGAGAAAATAGCATTTGACCTTCTGATCGCCGTCTAAGATAATCCAATACCCGGGCAGGACCAATAGCCAAAAATCTTTAGAACAAATGAGCAAATGCTGACCATATAGGCAGAGAGGAAGATCTTGTAATCAACGATCATGCCCCAAAAACAAAAGAGAGGAAGAATTTGAGAACCAAGCTCTTTATTGCTTTTACTTCTTTCAACATCATACAGAAGTAAAGAGAAACTACTTTAATACAATGGTCGTTCATTCTAACTACTCATTCGCCTATTCTCCTTCTAGTTAGGTTGATGGCATTGAGCAACCAGTCGCAAGTATGTCACGAATGCATGGCATAGATTTCACATTTAAACTAAGCACCACGCGTTAATCTCAAAATTTATTATTTGTTATTATTTTTTTAAAACCTTAACTTTTGCCTAGGCCGCCCTTTACGGGTTTTCAACCTAGCGAGCTCATTTCTTGCCTGGGTCTCCCTTTCGGGTTTTCAACCTAGCCCCCTTTTTTATCTTTTTTTTTTCTTTTTTTTATAATCAAAATCATCATCTCAGATATAGAACCTTGTTCATCTGGTCTTGATTAATGATCCGATTAAAGGCTTCCCTTCCGTAGTGGCCAATTCAGCGGCACCCTTGTCCAACAGTTTCTAAATTCTGAATGGTCCATGCCAAATGGGTCTGAATTTCCCTCCAGGACGACGTCTGCTTGGAAGTGAAAATCATTGTCTGTAACTATGTGATGAAGAGCACCATAGCGACAGAAAATGTTCCACTTGATAAATCTAGTCACCTGTTTGGCAGTCAATGAATAAAACAGACTTTCTTTTTTTTTTTTTTTCAAATATCATATACTTTTTCATTTCATTTCATTTTTTATTTCATCACCATTTTTCTCTTTCTTTTTTTTTTTTTTTGGCTTTTTTTGTCCGTAATGGAATAACATCCCATCTTGCAGCACTGTTGATTAGAACATTTATATGTGGAAGAGGGAAGCCATCTTTGGGTGAGGCTGTAGTCGACACAGACTCTTAGTCTCCCATCTTTTTTGAGCACCAGGACTATGTTTGCTAACCACTCAGGGTAATGTACTACCTCTAAGTAATCTGCATCTAGCTGCTTCTGAACCTCAGCCTTGATCTTGTTTTGCCACTCTGGTTTGACCCGTCTTCTTTTCTACTTTACTGGCTTGATATTCTGGTCGGTAGGGATGACATGCTCTGTAATTGGCTTATTGACTCCCGGTATATCAGCATAACTCCAGGCGAAAACTTTTGAATTCCTCTTAAGACATACTTGGAGATCGTTTCTGAGCTCAATCTTAAAGTTTGATCCGATTTCAATTATTTTGGGATTTTTGGTGGTGCTTAGGTTAAATGCGAAATGATGGAATGCATTTATGCCAAATATGCGTATGGTATAATCAATGCCATGAACATAACAATCAGGAGAAATAAGAAAATAAGTAATCAAAATTCATTCCCATTGATTGAAATAGTAAATAAAATCCATCCATATTGTTCTTAAAGCAATCATTCAGAAAAACCAAAAAAAAAAAAAAAAAAAAAAACAGAATTAAGAAATTGTTCAATTCACCCCTCACAGCTAACTTTAATGGTTTCCGGGCGTTGGCTTATTATGCTCAGGAGGCTTGGTGATCTTCCCGCTATCTATCAAATCTTGGATATCATGTTGGAGCCTAAAACAACTATTAGTAGAATGACCTTTACACTGATGATATTCACAGTCTTGATCAGCAAACCTACCCTGAATAGGCTTAGATGGATTAATTGGCAACTTTGACAATACGCCATTCTCGATGCAGGATCTCATGACTATGCTTAAAGTTCTCCCCAAATCAGTGAATTCCCTTCTCACTTTCTTGTTAACAGCCCCAATTGTATTGCTACTCCCTGACTGGTTTGTAGCTGCATTACCGGCACTTCTATTCTGACCACTGTGGGAAGACCGGTAATTACCGAACCCTTGGCTTTTCTTCTTCTCTTCATTGTACAGTTCTTCAAAATTCAATCCAGCCCTCTGTATCCCCAGATCCAGACCGTCATATCTTTTCCTATAGTTCTTGTACGATGTCTGAGGAAATGCTCGCAACACATCCTCTTCATCGTATCGGTTCATTTGAGCAACGCGGATGAACTCCGACAAATGGGACCTCGGGTCGTCATCCCCTGCGAATAAGGTATGCTTCGAAGAAGTAGAACTTGTGGGCTTCAGGACATACTTAGTCACATGAAAATTGATGACTGGATCTTTTTCTTTCGAAACAGATATCCTCTCCACCTTATCCTTCAGTTCTGCTATCTGCTTAATCAGCTCCTTCTCAGTCGGACTAACATTAGAAGCTGATGCTTGGTTACCCAAAGCGGGTTCTGGAGCCTTTCTTTCTTCTACTATGGGCTGATTACTTGAAGCAGGAGGAACCTGATTCTGTGCCCTCTCTTGAGCAAAAGCAGCGGCTATTATATCAGTTATAGCCCTTAACTGGACTGGAGAAAAACCAGTCTCATTCACAGTGTTGTCAGCCATCTCAACTATAACCGGATCTAAATCAGGAACTGAATCAGACGAACTTGAACTGACCACAGAACTAACCGAAGCACGCTCGGGGATTGGGGATGCCCTGACCAGGCGTTGACCAGGCTGTCGGCGCCAAACTCTCGAAGTGATTTCCCGGGACGGATCAATCTTGGCTGACAGATAAAAGTACCTGTGTTAAAGTAGTTCTGCATGCATGCATGAAAAATAGAAGCACATAGGATGAAGAATGCAAATCTAATGTGCTAATAACCGGTATGGAAATAAGATCTCGTTTTCGATGAGTGGACCCAAAATTCGGTATGAATAACATGGCAATAATTTATTTCATACTCAAACATTTCTGGCATTATCTGTCGTTGACCGTCCCTTTTGGATTTTACGGTCGGCTATTTTCTCTCAAATCCCTAATTTTTGCCTTGGAATGAAAGGATTTCCAAGCGGGATATTTCTTATTTTTTTTGTTTTTTGGTGTCCTTAATTTTTGCCTTGGAATAGATGGTCCCAAGCAGGATCCTACCTTGATTGATTATATATATATATTTTGCACTCTCACGCTTAATTTCGGATAATACGAGAAATGTGAGAATACAAAGGAATCGCAACCCCCTTATAACTTCTTTTTCTTTTGGGTATTAATTCACTATAAACGATTACATCATCTTATTCAAAACGAATTAGAAGTCCACTCTCAAAATCAAGGGTCAAACATCCATACTGAAAATTAGCCCTTATTAATGCATGGCTGAAACAAAAACGTTACGTGATGAATGAATGTTACAGCATATGAACAGTTTATAACACACAGGGGAACGGGAGTTGGAAAATGCATGCCTTCCAACCTTATCTCTCCCACACATGAGTTCCGTTGGTATAAATTCTGACATCTGATTCCTATGATTTGGTCTAATCTCGACAACTAGCAGGGGGTTTTTAAGATTGATGATATAAACTCTCGGAAATGAATGCAGCAGAATAACAGCAAACAGACTCAGGTTTTCCTTATGGGGAAGTGACTAAGGCTTTCAACTACATGCATGGGCTTTGGTCTATTGGGCTTACAAAGTCCGGGTTCTGCAAACAGGATTCGGGCTTTCACATGGGCCTACTCCTTTTGACGCACCTTTTAAGGTACTAGGCTTACGGTTGGTAAAATTGCTAATTCTCGGGTGGATATGCCTAAAACGTAAGGTTTAGGCTAGATCCACCTCCGAACTTTGCAATGATATCGAGGGATAATGTGAGTAGAAAGTGGTGAGAAGAAAGAAATGCAGTATGGATGCAAGAACTTAGAAAAATAAATGAAAGCAAATAAAAAAACAAGGACAATTAAAGAATTTTCCACGGCTTTCTAACCAATTTTATTTATAATTTTAGAAATCGTAGGTTTAGAGTTAATTCCTAATTGCAACCATCTAGTTATTTTAAAAAAAATAACCGGGGATTAGTGGATGCTTCCCCAGCGGAGTCGCCAATCTGTTTTCGCATTGCCCCCGAGCGTCTCGAAAAGCTGTAGCTTTTTAGCTTTTGATTGGAAAAGCAATTTTTATTTGAACAGTGGTGACAAAACCTTTTGGATACGATGCCGATATTTTTTCGGATTTATTGGGAAAAATTAATTTTTATTTTGTACAAAATTTGTTATTTTTTTTTCGAAAGAATAAAAATTGTTTCTGGAACCCTAGAACAGTTGCGTCATGCAGCTGTTCTTTGAAGAACAGCTGCGTGATGCGGCTCTTCTAGGTAAAAGAAACGAAATTTTGGACATGAACAGTTCCGTCATGCAACTGCCAGCTCCGTTACGGATCTACTGGCTGCGTGACGCAACTGCTCTGGTCTGAATTGTGTTTTTAAATTGTTTGTTTAAAGCGCTTTTTATTTAAATATGATTCAAGACAACCTCGAATGACCAAAACGAACATAATGGAATCTAATTAAGACTAAAATACTAAAACAACAATAAAATAAATAATCAATGAATAAAACAGAAAAGATGTAAAGGGAATTACCTAATCCTCAGATTGAGGATTGTAAACAGTTTAACGAACGAAGGTTACGGCAATCCAGAAGCTTCGTCACCAAGGATTTAAATAATCATGCTTTTTCTCTCTTAATTTTCTCTCTTTTTTAGTTTAATTCACCTAGGATTGATCTCTAATGGCAATTCTCCTTCAAACGAACTCAAAAGAGCCTTTGGAGGAGAATCTGGCCGCAGGGCGTGTTTTAGGGTTTTTGAAAATCGTCCAAAGTTGTCAAAAGTTGTTTTAAACACAAATTAAAAAATCTATTTATATAAGTAGGTCACAAAGCATAGCTGCATGACGCAGCCGTTAGATGCGTGACGCAGCTTTCCTGCTGTATCAGAACTACGTGTCGTTTAATATAAAAACAGCATGTAGTCTAACATAGCTGAATGACGCAGCTACGACCCAGTCAGACACTTAAAATCAATTTAATTTAAATCCTTAGATTAAAAGACTTCTGGGTAGCATTAACCTTTCATTCCACATCCTCGTATCATCATTAGATTAGGTGGGGGCATAAAAACACACGTCAACACGCCTATGCTAGATATCTTCCTATCACATAGTATACCTGTTGCACTCATCCATTTTTTTCATCCTATGAATTCTATAGTTAATATCTTCATCTATTAGACCTCTCTTTTGGGATGTAGATCTAGATTGCTTATAACTCAATAACTCAACATCATTAAAAGTAGCAACACTAAATTGCTCACCATAATGCTCAAGCCCCAATAATAATTACATTAAGCAATAATAGGAATCCCATTAAGGACCCTTTTACATTTTGCAATAAGGAGCTTAAATAAAAAATAATCAAAACCACAAGAAACAATCATAATGGATAATAAGTAACCACAGAATTACATATTAATTACAAGATCATAACACAATTAATCATCCAACAATCATGAATATGATGACTGTAAACGGTACAAGATTAACAAATAAAGGGTTAGCACAATAACAATGAACATTAAACTAAATGACATGAATTTAAAGGACAGAAATAGTAAAGAATAGAAATGATAAAGTGCTAGTAAAGTAACGGACAATAATTAAATGACAAATTTAAAGGTTTCTCATGATTTAAGCTCATGATCTTGATGTTCATCCTAGAAGGCTGAATAAATTCATCAATCACTACTCTCAATCTGTTTTATGTGTTTATTTGATCCATATATGACCAAATATGCATCACGAACCTTTTTGACGTTGGAGCTTAACCATTGGATCACTGAATCGAGACGTTTATTGACTAAGAACAAAAATTTCTAGCACTTGTGATGCGAGCCACAGGGAATTGGCACACGTCACTACTTCTGGTCTCGCGTCACAAAGGTGCAGATACCCCTATTTAGTTGATCCTAGGTTTCTCTCACAATTGGACCCAAGAATGGTGTTTTAGACACTGAAAAAACAAAGAAAAAGATGGAGAAAGTGCTTAAAGGTTCTTAGAAATTACCTTTTGTGATTTCTTTGATGATTTGCTCAAAAATGGATGAAGGAAAACCCAACACCTGGTCTTTGATCCAAAAATTCGAGTTCAAGATATTAGAGTTTGTGTTTTTAGGATTCTAGATTGTCTACAAGGGCTTTTGATTGAATAACAATGAATTCTCACCAAAAATCCAAGGTTAACACAAGTTGCCTTAGTTTTCTATGGTTGAGTTTTTAAAATGCAAGAGTTTTCCCTTGTTTTTCAAAAAGAGTCCCTCATTTACACACCCCTCAATGCCTATTTATAGGCAAATAAGGGTGGGTGGCCCCATTTTAGGGCTGACATGGCAAAAAAGCCATTGTCGGGTCCGCAATGGGACCAGACCACTTTTACAAAATCAAACCGGGTGGCGGGCAAAATGAAGCAATGCACCACGAAGTGCGTCAGGCGAGCCCGGCACGCTTGCTGAACCCAGTTTCGTCGCAAAACGCCTGATAACCTGAAAAGTTAAAAGTGGTTAAACACATGGGTAATCTTAGCCACAGACCATCAATCTAAAAATCAGAGCGATCGCGAATCCTGATCTAGTTTTATGTAAAAAACAGTATATCATCACTGAACTTTTTAGGGGCAAAATTTAAGCATCTACGGTTAGAAAGTTATTATTATGAAGAAACCTTGTTAGAGGATCTCTAATATTGAGCTAGTGAAAAAAAATCAATTAAATCTCTCTTTACAATAAGAATATATGTTTGATATAATTATTATATTGACATCATACAGTCTTTGTATTTCTTGTTTATCCTATTATCCCTTTTCTTTGTTAACCAAATTATATCCCTAAACCCCATTACAATCTTAATAAAAGACCTTTTGATCTTCTTAATTATGTGCATTTCAATTTTGGAGAAGGAATGACTAATTTTACCTATGAGAATATTGAATTTATATTTTACATCTTCTTTTTTAAAGGTTAATATTTTTGTGAAAAAAATTTTATTTTATTTGTCATAATTTGATCAATTATTCGTGTTGAAGACCTTAGTAACTAATGTTTAAATTGAACTATGCATTTTGTTGAAAATTAAAAATTTGCCAAGAAATAATTAGTTTAGAAGCACTCAGGCTATTCTCATGTTAGGAGATTGTTGATATTTTTTTTAGATTGTAATAATTATCCCCAAACATATTAAGTTAGCTTGGATAATTTGTTTAGTTTTTTGTTTTTATTTGTTCTTTTATTTTTATTTTTATTGCTTGAGGACAAGCGATGGTTTAAATTTGAGAATATTGATAGGTCTTATTTTTAGTGTATTTTTAATATAGTTTTTATTAGGATTTTATGGTTTTTAATTATTTTAATTTTTTTAGATTTATTTATGTTTCCAATAAAGCTTTCTTAATTTTTACTAAGCTTGAATTTGAAGGGTTTTTAGCAGGAAAATAGCAAAAATTTACATCAAAGAAGGTTAGAGCTGAAAAATACAAGATAAAAGCTCAACATGGCCAAGTCAGTAAAGTACACGGCCTGACCATGTTACATAACACGGCCGTATATCCAAGAAAGATGAAAATTCAAGTGGGCTGAATTTAACTATTTAACTCATGTAGAATTGAAGCTTGGATGTGTCTTGTGCATGGAGCTACATGAGAATAGTAAAAGACATGCCTTGTTTGAGTTCTAGCCCTATTTGGTCAAAAAAGACTCTTAATTAGGGAAAACTACTAGACTAAATCAGTTTCCTATTCAAATAATATTACTTTCTAACTAGACCAGCTAGTTTCTTACTTGACTTAAAGACATCCTACGAAGTATATATCGAGAGAGATCACTACAACAATTTAAGATCTTGGTTCTTAGATCTTAGGTCTTTTATTCTATTCATTTCATAGTTTTCTTTCTTTTAAAACTTCGAGTATTCAAATTCGTGTAAAGATTCAAGGAAGTCATCCACATTATTTGTTTATTAGTTTTTATCTCTAAATTCTTAATCTTGTTTCTATTTTTCATTATTCATGTTGACTATGGAATTATTTACAAGTTTAATTGAGTTTCATTTAATTACTATGTCGAACTAAAATCTAATACCAGAGATTTGATGTAGCTTAATTTCAATTCCAATTTATAATACTCCCTCCATCACATTTTATTTGTATGGTTTGACAAAATATGTATATTATGAATTTAGTAAATAAAAGTTATTTTGTCATTTTTTACCCATAATTCATTAAGATATTAATAAAAGTCATTCATTTAATGCACAATCATAAAGGTTATTATGGAAAAAATAACTATTTACATATTTAAATTTAGAAACCTTGCAAACATTTTGGGACATCCAAAAAAAGAATAACAAGCAAACAAAATAGGATGAAGGGAGTATTAGATTTGGTTTTCTTTGTTCATGATTTAATTTATTATGCAATTAATGCTTCGAGGTAGATTTTCTCCCCTAGATTGATTTATTTCATCAATCATTATCGATTTTTTATATGAAAAGGTAATAAATTATATGAGAATGATAACTTGATGCGTAAGCTATATGATTTGACTCATGGGGGGATTTTCATAAGTTAACGACTTTAGGTTATGAATTCATAAACAACCATTAAATTTAATGATTTAATTCATGTTTGATTTCGCTATTGAAAGATAGGTAATTAGACCGGGTTAAAATAGCTAATAATATATCGGGAGAGCTTGTTAGCGATTTTAGGGTTTCTCCTTCTTGAACAATTAAAATTTATTATCAAACTAATAGGATAAATTGGTTAAATTTAAGTGAAGTCAAAAATCCTACTAGCCTTAAATCCTTGATTTTCTTTTCATCAAATTATCTTGCTCAAGTTGTCATTGCTTTTATTAGAAGTTGAAAGGGTAGAGTTGAACTGGGTGAGAGTTAGAACCCATGAGGTGAAAATATGTGATATGGTCTTACTTGGGCTTGGGCTGATCAATGTTAAAAGATTAGTACCAATCGATTAGCTAGCTAGCTTGCACCCTTATATGTCCCTTGTGGATTTGCTATTTAGTCGATGTGGGATTATCTTAACACTCCCCCTCAAGTGCAACCAAAGACTGGACTTTCAATTGGCTAGACATCCAGACGAGAGCCCGAATTGAAATGCAGCAACAACGCCGGTGAACTGAGGAATAACTAGACTAGGTCAAACTTGCTTTGATACTATATTAGAAGTTGAAAGGGTAGAGGTGAACTGGGTGAGAGGTTAGAACCCATGAGGTGAAAATATATGATATGGGCTTACTTGGGCTTGGGCCAACCGTTGTTAAAAGATTACTATTAATCAATTAGCTAGCTAAATTGTCACCCTTATATGTCCCTTATGGATTTGGTATTTAGTCGATGTGGGATTTTCTTAACACTTCCCTCAAGTGCTAAGAGCTCGAACAGAGCTAAGGTGAGCAATAGGAGCAAAAGTCTCCTCATAGTTAATGAATACTTGTGTGTATCCTTTTGCAACTAAACGTGCATTATACCATTCAATACTCCTATCTACACGAGTCTTGATCTTATACACCCATTGGCAACCTACAATAGATTTACTTGGAGGCAGATCAAGTAAGTCCCAAGTGTTAGTTTTAGTAAGTGCTTCTACCAAAGGGGGTCAGTGGAGGCTTTTTACCAAAAGGGGTTAATGGAGGCTTTACACCCATAGCTTTCTACCAAAGGAGAGTGGAGCATTCTTTAAATGTGGTAGGTTTATAAAGGGTTGCAAGAGCGAAATAACAATGATAATAATTAAAATGAACATTAGGTTTGACTACTCTACTAGAAGAAGTACGAACCTCATGAAGAGTGTCTGCAAGGATGGGAGGTGCAGGAGGAGCATTGTTGGAAAAATAGAGAGATCGCCTATAGGAGCAAATGGATCAATAGGAGTAGAAGGAGATTCTGAGGCAAGTGGGTGTGATCAGAGGAACTGCAAGAGTGATAAGAGAATTATCTGCAAAAGGATCAATAAAGAAAGATTCTATAGTAGGTTGAGCTTTAGTATGAGAGTTAAGAGACACCATTTGAGTAAAGAGGATGTTTCCCAAAAGACAACACGACATGGAACTCATAACCTATTAGATATTGGATCATAACAACGATACCCTTTTTATCCTATACCATGCCCCAAGAAACAACACATGTGAGACCGTGGTTCCAATTTTCTTCGCTCTTGCGGATGAAGTTGAACAAAACAAACACAACCAAAAACACGTAAAGGATTATAATTTAGAGAAGCATTAAACAAACATTTATAATTTGTTTTATTACCCAGAACAGAAGAGGGAGTATGATTGATTCCAAAAATAGCAATTAGGATAGCTTTGCACCAAAAACATTTAGGAAGGGAAGCAAAACGTAAAAGGGCTCCTACTGTTTCAATATGTCTATGTTTTCGCTCTGCTCGACCATTTTATTTAGATGTTCCAGGACAAGAGGTTTGGACAATAGTGCCATGCTTTGCCAACAAGCTCATAAAAGGAATTGAAGTGAATTCTGATTCTAATGGTTACTATCTCTCTTAGACTAAGTATGCCTCTAATTTGATTTCAAAATCTGGTATCTCAGATAGCACCATTGTTCAATCTTCGATGGAATAAAATTGGGAACTTAGCGCTCTTAGTGGGAACCATTACCTATTCCGATGCTGACTGGGGTATAGATCCTTCAGATCGACAATCCACGACTGGTTTTTGCTTCTTTCTTGGTGATTCTCTTATATCTTAGCGAAGCAAGAAACAAACCGTTGTTTCTTGAGCTAAAACTGAATTTGAATATCGAGCTCTTGCCGATACTACTGCAAAGTTGGTTTGGTTACACTAGCTACTTGAGGACATAGGTGTTTCTTTTACAACACCCACTCCTATTCGCTGTGACAGTCAAAGTTTTATTCAAGCGACACATAATGATGTCTTTCATGAGCGGACAAAACATATTAAGATTAATTGTCATGTTACTCACACTCATCTGACTCGTGGCACCCTTCGGTTGATTTCTGTTTCATCTTTTGATTAGCTTGCAGACATCTTTATAAAATCCTTTCATACTTCGGCCTTCCAACGTCTAGTTTTCAAACTCATATTAGTCTCCAATCATCCACCCTGAGTTTGAGGGTGGTGTTAGAATAAAATCTGATTATGATCCTAGTATCTGAATCTAATCTTAGTATTTGAATCTAATCCTAGTGTATCTAATTCTGATCTTAGTGTATCTAATTATGTATCTTGTTATATCCTAGTGTATCTCATTATGATTCCTTGTACACTTATATAAAGGGTGTTGTGTGATGCAAATCACACATCAATTCAATACACAATTTCCTCTCATTCAACTACTTTCTTTTATTTCTTTTATTTTTAAATATATTCTCCTTATTGCATTTGAATAATAGTAGGATAACACAATTTTGGTACTTAGTATACAATTTTCGTGGGAAGATACTCTACTCACTCTTTATTACTTGTTTCGATTTCGTACACTTGTGAATTTGTCTGTCACAAAAATATTGAGTTGTCTAAAGCCCGTTCCACCATTAATTTTCTCCATGTAAAGTCTCTCCTAAGACAACAAGTGCGAACTTCTCCTTTCATCCTTTTTAGACACCAAGACGAAGACTTCGTCTTTCTCACGAACTCAATACACAATAAGATAGGGAGGAGAAAAATGCTCATGCAATAAGATAGGAATCCTATTTTAGCAAGACTGCCTTACCTGCTTTCTACAACAAAGACTTTTTCAACTCTATATCCTCCTCCATAATATGTCTCTTAAAAAAGAAAAATTACTTTTTTTTTTTTTCTAATTGATGAAAGAACCAGGTATCTATCATGATTCAAGGGCAAAGAAATATCCAAAATTATAGAAATTGAATATCGTCATTTGGCACATTTGAGCTAAAAAAGATTCTCGACTTTTGGAAATTTACTGCCTAACCTGACACCATCTTGTAACTATTTAGAATGTGCTTGATAGTAATACTCTCCTCAAAGACGCACTAGTAATTTTAATACCATACAAGTCAACCACAGGTTTAGCTCAATGGAAAAGAGCCAATAACCCACGACACAAATAAGAGATATATATATAAAGATAAGGGACACTTTTTTGAAATAAATATAAAGATAACGGACACTTTATTTTAAGTTCTCTTTTGAATAAAATAGGTCCAATTTCCATCCGGTTAAGCTAAGCATAATGTCTCATTTTGGTAATACAAAGCTTAATTAAAGCCACACATCTAGGATCAAAACCCATCACGATAATAGTACATTTTAGACGGTCTCAATCAACATGATTATAAGCTTTACTTAAGTCAAATTTTAAAGTCACCAAACCCTTCTTCCCTTTAAATTGTCTTTTCATATGATCAATTAATTCAAAAGCAATAAGTACATTGTTAATGATAGGCATCTTGGGACAGCTCGCTGAAATTCTTCATCCTTGAGTATTCTTACCCATTTTTCAACCAAAATACTTTTGAGCATTGCCTTTAGAAATCATCTTCTTGCCTTAAGAGTTGGTTAGTTGAAATACGAAGACCTATAATATCTTTGCAAAACTAAAGTTACAAGCCTTTACCTTGATAAGCTAGCTGACAACTACACTTTTCAATTTTTCTAATCACGTTAGTATCAAAACAAGAAGTCCAACTTTCTATTAGCACATCAAGAATATTAGGTTCTCTCATGCATTCTCAAATTGATATCTACATAATGTCTTTAAAGTAAAAAAAAAAAAAAAAAAAAAAAAAAAAAAAAAAGTTCAAAGAAGGAGAAAAAAATGGTCCGAGATAAGAGCTATAACATTGTGTAAAGAGCTATTTGAAAATGACATAAACCAATCATTAGAGAACAAGCATCTATCTAATCTCTCCACAAGTCTATTGTCTCATCCTCAATGATCCTAATTAAAAGAATACTCGATAAAAGGAAATTCAACAAGACCATAAGCATCTACAACATCTTTAAAGCCCTAACACAAAACCTTAGGATATTTAGCACCTCCCTATTTATCTGCTAAAAATAAAATATCATTGAAATCACTAATACAAGCCTAGGGTAAACTTGATTATCAAGCAAGAAAATATAATTTGTCCAAGGATTCATATCACTTAGAAATTTCTAAGACATAATAATAGTTTATCAAATGCCATAAAGTCCCCTTCACAAACATACATATCAATAAAGCACTCAAAAAACCAATAAATCTGTATTAAAAATCTGATTTTTCCATATAGCAGTAAGACCACTTGAGTGGCGATTAAATCAATAAAAAAACATAAGCATAACCAAACTTCGGCCTTTTGATTTTTTTAAGAATGATTAAGAGTTTTAATATGAAAACTACATTTGGCTTATAATATTGCAAAAGTTTTTTAAGAGCTAAAAACACATGAGGATTTCCTAGACCTCAGCAGTTGTAACATAAGTAATTCATGGTTGATGGAAAGCATGATCATCAAGTCTCACTGATAAATAATTTGAAGTTACACCCATCAAAACATCTCCATTCTTGTTTGTAGCAAAAACATCTTGAGTAGGCTTTTCATTATCGTTAACTAAAGAGGTGTAGAGTTAACTCTTGGCTTCTTTTTTCTTTCTTTAAAGTCCAATAATCTGTGTTTTGTATCTTTCCAAAGGTTTATTAAAGCTTGACCCATCTCTACATATTACTCCAGAATTCATGACCATAATATTATTTTTGAATATTGAATTGCCATAATTACCACTTATAGTGTAATTAGAGTCCTCATTTTCCTCTTTGAACCAACAAATATATTCCCCTTATCATGTAACTGATTCCCTAGTGAGTCACAAAACGAATGCAGGTCTTCTCATTTTGAGTCGTTTGTAGTTGAGTAACCGCATGCAGTCATGGACCCTAATCCTTCTCCTTCTAGTCATCATATGAGATAAACGGCTCTTCGCAGAAATTTTTATTATGTCCAAAAAGAGCACATAAAAAACATAAGGTTGGGAGTCATTCTTATTTGAAATTCATAATTTATAACATGAACTTCTCTATTTATTTTTTTGACCTTTTCCCAATGTTTCAGCGGTTTTCGAACATATATATTCCATGAAGTACTGATATTATTGAGATCTCCACATAGGTCTCGATAAAATTTCCAAACGACTTTCCAATTACTACTGAAATAAAATAGGCAAGTCATAGATTTGCAACCAAAATTCCATGAAAAAATATGTCAAAGTGGGTTGATTTTGATCCTCTTCCACTTTCTATAAAATTAAAAGGTGATTATAGGAGGACCATGGACCTCCATTCCAAACACATTCAAATCCACTTTATAGAAAAATGAAGGTATGAGATACCCATTAGGATAGTAGAAGCTTATAAATGTGTAGAAAAATTATAGGAGAGTATTTCAAAATTTTTAATTTTTTACAGTTAAGTATGATCTCATTATACTTTAATATCTAAAAATCCCATGTTCAATAACTGATTTTTATTCTAGAAATATATAAAATATTAAACCATTTATAAATTAATATAGAAAAGTTTACCTCTTGACCCGCAACTTTTCCTTTCAAGCTTTTAGCACTCCACTTTTAGTGCCTATAGTAGGTCTACCTGAACTTCATAGAGATCAAGATTTCCTCACTCCAAGTTAAGTTTATGGTGTTCCTCTAGTTGTCCAAAATACAACCCAAAACTTAAGAAAGAGTAGAAGAAGAAATAGGATTCATTCTTGAAATTGGAACACTTTCAATTCTATGCCTTCTTTGCATGTAAACTTACAGTCCTTGGATTAATCACGGTTTCTTTTTTTAGTAATATTTACCAAAATAAGGAGAAGATAGCGGCAAGTATTAAAATTAAAACATTTTCAAGAACAATACAATGTTTTCCTTCTTTCCTTTTATATCTTAAGACAAATCTGCATGTCAATTTACTATAATTAAGTGGAAACATGTAAAAAAAATTCTAGACATGTGTAATAGCACATGTCAAAAGAAAACACATTCAAAACAAGAGCAAGACACATGCAAAACACATGTGTTTTCCTACCAAAACCAACTTTTACTATTTCTAAAAATTAAAATTTTGC
Organism: Jatropha curcas; assembly: GCF_041381405.1. Taxonomy (NCBI): domain Eukaryota; kingdom Viridiplantae; phylum Streptophyta; class Magnoliopsida; order Malpighiales; family Euphorbiaceae; genus Jatropha; species Jatropha curcas. Next base: position 10,520,611 of record NC_143152.1, on the reverse strand, counting down.
TAGATATGCTAGTAACCTTATAATCTTATTATAATTTTAATCATATTATTTTAATTAATTAATTAAACAATTTAACTAATTATTATAATAATATTTGTTTGATTCAAGAAGTTTTTTATGTGTGTGACTTTCTAGGCTCATAACTAATTAGCAATAAGAATATAATACTTTCTCGCTAAAAGATTATCTTAAATCCTCTTTAGTCCCACATGTTGTAAGTAACGCGTAATTAGAAATAAATATCATTAATACAATACTTAATGGGAAATTCCTTTTGAACCATGAATCATAATAATATATTAATCCCTTCATTATAAGATTCCGATCAAGCCAGGATCATTGTTTGATTTCAAATCCTAACGCTTTGGATACTATGACTTCATCTAGTTACTAATTCTTAATATAACTTGATTCCTATTACAAACTCTTTTTAGTGAATTATATTTATTGTCCTGGTTAGGAACTTTTTTTATCAAGAATAACTAGATACCATAGGATCTTAACCCTATTTACACGAGGTAACGAATCTCTCTTGGTTAAATAATATATATATCTCCTATATGTAATTGACTAAGATCAACATATGCCTTATATACACACATGTGACACATTTATGAAAGCAATATCAAATCCTAACTAACTATATGTGAGATAACTTTATCACCACGATGATGAATTATTGATAAGTAGTAAACCTCCATGTTATCATCATTCGTTTGCAACATGTTCAACATACTTAACTCATATGAGTTCCACATATACGTTCTGATTCTTCAATCAAATAGTATGAGACTCACTATTCCCATAATCATTACTATCTCATATTAACCATGGAAAATGAACGGAGGTGATAGTCTTCCAAAGACCATGAATTAGTAGTTGTACTAGAAAATTCTCATATTCACACTATCTTGTGAATAAATTCTTTAACAATCTACTCAAGGACTTATATATTTAATATAATAAATATATTTATTAAAAATATAATTATGGTTGAATATATAAATTCACCTCTGAACTTTACAATTTTAATTTTATGGCACCTTGAACTTACGGATAACTTATCATGCACTTGAACTTATAAATTTTGATAATATTACATATTTTTCGATACTAATATCAATTATTTTTAGGGTTTTTGGCTTTTATCTATAAAATATTAACTTGATATATAGTTAGCATGACTTTTGGAATAATAATTTTTATAAATTTTAATTTTTTAATAAATGTTTAATTGATCTAATTTTACAAATTGAAGTATTCAATAAAATACATTTGAAATTGAAGTGTTTAAAAGGTGTAATTTTATAAGTTGAAGTAGTTGATGAATCAAAGTAAAAATTGAGAGTGTCACAAAATTAAAGTAATAAATTTCAGGGGTGAATTTATATATTTGGCAATATAATTATATTTCCATAAACAGGAAATGTTTACAAGTTCACATTGAGATGTGGCTCTGGGCATATACCCTAACAGTAACATGAAAAGAAAAGCTTTTGGCTTAATCTCAATGATGTAGATCCCATTTCTAAGTCACCACAGATTAAAAATGACAACAAAACCCACTCACCCATCCATAAGAAGGCACAGCACCCAAAAAGATCCGAATCAAGTTTTTCCATAAGATCAAAATATTTAAGTGTCATTTATGAATCTTCATCATCTGATAAAACCATAGCAACCATGCTCACAGTCACATCCATATCACTACGTACAATAACATCCCTTATGTACTAGGTAAGATACTCTCAAATGCACATGCTCTAGGAAAGGGAAGACAAGACGAACCTATTATTCTAAAATTTATTAATTCTACGTGGCAAGAGAAATAAGTCGACTTGTTTTTTAGATTTATCATTGAGTTAATTGTATTTTTTAAATGTAGTATCAGGGATGGACACAAGAATATGGTGGGAGGGGCCTTGGCCCATGGCAACTTTTTTTTTTTTTTGAAATTTTAATTTTAATTTTATTAAATATTATTTTATTCTTATAATTTGCCCCCCCTCAAAATAGTTGAGTTCTTAGGCCCACATTTTATAACCCATGAAGTTAATAAGCCAATAGCCCAAGCACAATATTTTAAATCAAAATTAAGAAGCCCTTAAACATATTCTCTAAACTTAAGGGATAAGCTATTAAAGATGAAAACAAAAACCTTTTCAATTTTCAAGCCGTCGTTGGTCTTTCTTTGCCTTGTTTTGCCGTTTGTTCTACCGACACCTAGCAACTCAATTCTACGAACAATTTCTTGGCTTCAGGTATTTGATTATAAATTTATGATTTCAATAACAATTGATTGTCTATTTATATTATTTTCTTTGTTTTTGTAGTATTGATTGGCATAATTTGTTCGTAATAAAGGATTGCAACTACAAATTCAACAATTTAAGTCTACTGTTCGGGTAGGAAAGATTGAGAGAATTGATGAGGGTAGATCTTATTCTTTTAGAGAAGATGATAATGAATTAATGATGGTGTGTCTAGTTCGTATCCTAGAAGTAGAGTCACGTTGTTAGAAAGAAATTTTAAATAGATTTTTAATATTTTCAGTGTGTAATTTTAAGTTCATTAAGAAGTTGCAGTTAGAATGTATATTGTTTTTAATAATTTTGTAATATAAGAATGGCAATGTAATTTGAAATTTTACAAAATTTAGTATAAATAAATACTACTAAAATTTTATGAAAATCTTTTGTTGAAAGTTTATATTTTTATGCTTGATATAGATGAAAAGAACAACTTACTCTTAAAGTAAAAAATTTTATGAAATTTAAAATAATTAAATCAAATTCCCTTATTCAGCTTTATTTATATCAAATTAGGATTAATATGTTGTTTAAACATCTGAAATTATAAGTTAGCTCAATGAAACACATGAATTAATTATTGCATCTACCATTATTTTCTGAATATGTGCCAAAAGAAATTTACTTCTTTAGAATTGACTCAATTCACTACCAAACCTTTTCAATAAACATATGGTTAATATATAATTGGGAACGAACATAAGTGCAAATCAGAAATAATTTTTGTCCTATAGTCAGGCAAGATTTATTTATTGAAAGGTGCATGTTTTAATTTATCATTATTAACACTAATCAGAAGTGACAATCATGAGAATAAAATATGATGATACAAATTAAAAAAAAACAAATAAGCTTAGAACATAAATAGATAGATTAAATTATTAGTTAGTTAAATATCATTTTATTTAAATTGCTTGGTTAATTATTTTTGTTTTGTTTTGTTTTTTGTTCTTTTTTTTTTCAATTTTTTTATGAAATGAGTTTGATTTATTAATTCACATTATTTTTTATAGGATCTTTATTGATCAAGTATAACCATTGCACATGGCTAACATTTTGGTTGCGCGATTTAAGGTATGCATACCAATGAGTTTGGGTGGTGGCTCCCAAAAGACCTGGGTGGTGATCTACTGATGTGAATATTATTAAATTAGTTTTACTTTAGTACTTTTTAAGATTATGTGTTTATCTATTGTTTAAAGCTATTTCTACTTTATCATAATAGGTTGCATTTGTATGTTAATTAATAATATGTGTACATATATATATTTTTTGTTTGATTGATAGATGAAAAAACCATATACAATTGATGCTTATTTCAAAAGAAAGAACATTGAAACATCAATTCAATTGAGGAGCCAAATTCTTCTATGTGCTTTTAAAGGTGATGATGAAAGTAGTACGTCACAAAGGTCGGTGAATTTTCTTCAGCTACTTAGTTTGTTATCTTCTTATATCGATGAAGTATCAAAAGTTTTATAAGAAGCTCCAAAAAATGCTTCATACACTTCACCAACAATACAAAAAGAAATTTTGCACATTCTTGCTACTAAAGTAAAGAATTTCATTCGTGAAGAAATTGGTGATGCTAAATTTTGTATAATAGTTGATGAAGCTCGAGATCTTTCTAAAAAGAAGCAAATGTCTGTTATCTTGAGATTTGTTGATAAAAATGGATTTGTGAAGGAGCAATTTTTTGGGCTTGTTCATGTTAAGGGCACTACTGCATCAACATTAAAGGATGAAATATTCTTTGTTCTCTCGCAATAAAATCTTAATGTTGAAAAGATTCGAGGACAAGGCTATGATGGTGCAAGCAATATGAGAGGAGAGTGGAATGGGTTACATGCTTTGATTTCAAGTGTATGTCCTTATGCTTACTATGTCCATTGTATGGCACATCACTTGCATTTAGTATTAGTTGCTGCTTCAAAAGAACTTATCCTCGTCCACCATTTCTTTACTAAATTCAGTTTAATTGTCAATATTATTGGTGCTTCATGTAAGCGTAGTGATCAATTAATAAAGCTGCTCATGCTTCAAATGTTGCTCATTTACTTGATATTAACGAGCTTCAAAGTGGAAAGGGACTCAATCAAATTGGTACTTTACAAAGATCTAGGGATATAAGATGGTTCATATTTGAGGTCTGTTTCTAGTTTAATCAATATGTTTAGTGCAACATGTGAAGTTTTATTGAATATTATTAATGATGGAGCTACTTCAGCTCAACGTGCAGAAGCAGATGTAGCTTATGAGGCATTAACTTCCTTTGAGCTTGTTTTCATTTTACATCTCATGAGAAATGTTCTTGAAATTTCTGATATTTTGTGCCACACTTTGCAATTTCAATCTCAAAGCATATTGAATGCAATGCATCTTGTTTCATCTTCTAACTCACTTATTCAAAAACTAAGGGATGAAGGATGGGATGATTTAATTGATACAGTGAAATCTTTTCGTGAATCTGTCAACATGCTTGTCCTCGATATGGATGCTCCTTACAATGCTAGAAGAGGAAGGGCTCGCCATCAACGTTTAATATTACAATAGAGCATCATTACAAAGTAGACATTTTCAATATTATGATTGATACTCAGTTGCATGAATTGAACAATACGTTCGTTGATCATACCATAGAATTATTTGCTCTAAGTTCAACATTAGATCCAAAGGAGATGCTCACTTTATTTAGAATTGATGATATTTGCAAGTTGGTACATAAATTCTATCCTTAAGACTTTGATGAATATGAGAAGATGCAATTAAGTATACATGTAACGTCCCATTTTTCTATGTCTGAAATAGTAAGTTGTGACATCCTACTGAATCGAGTCGTTGCTTAGAGTCGAGTCGGGCTGATCCAAAACCCGGTTCGAGCCATTAGAGTCCAGAGTGGGGTAGAATGGGATGTAACTGAAATAAGGAAAAGAAGTGGACTTACTTGAAGGAAACAAAAAGATCAAAGTATAAGGATTAGGACTTACTTGCACTAAAATATCAAGTTTAGGTATTAAGTTGTAACATATTGACACTTGAGGTACCATTTGGTAATTTTACACACAAAATCATTGATATTTTGGAGCCTACCCGTGAGTTCCATTTCATTTTCCTTTCTTCATCCTTATATTCATCTTCTTCATCTACTTTACTCTTCCACCTTTTTTTCTCCATCTTCGTCTTCTTTATCTCCATTAATGGGAGTTAAGCATTAAATCAACTTCTAGTTTATCCAAGTAAGTATAATTTCTTGAAGCTCTATTTTCTTCAACCTCTAATTTAGTGATATTTTAGATTATTCATAAGAGTTCTTATGTCTATGAGAGGTGAGCTCAAAGGTAGAAGAAAAAGGAAGCTAAGAAGAAGATTTCAAGCTTGTTAAGTGAAGGTTTGCTCTCTCTTTTAGTTTAACTAATTTCCTTGCATGAGCACTTGTGTGGTGTGTTGATAATGAGAAGATATGTTGCTTAATGTTGAGTAAGAAGACTGAAAATGGTGAAAAAGCATGAGATGAAATGAATAAATGAAGTAGAGATTGAGTTCATGCTGAAACAGGTTTTGCTGCAAAAGTAACCAGTAACTTCACCTTGATTTTGACCCTATTTACTGATGGAATTAGGAAGTATCATAGAAGGGTTATTTGTTCCTCTATGTGTTATCTTTCCATGGGTTTTTGAATCTCCTAAATCGGAGTTACAAATTGAGAGATATGACCAAAATGGTATAGACTGCGCAGGCTGGAAAACACGACGCGCGCTCGCGAATTTCATGTCGAGCTCGCGAATTGTGCCTGTAAACTCTCTAACTCTCATTTTGTCCTTCTCGCGCTCGTGAATTTCATTGCGTGCTCGCGAATCTTGCCTGTAAACTTACTGACCCTCTTGTGTGCTTCTTGCGCTCGCGACTTTGTATGGCGCGCTCGCGACTTGTGTTTTGATGCTCTTTTGGACCTCTTTTTCTATGCAATTATATTCCTTTGCTCAACTTGTATGCCTCCAATCATTTTGAAACAAAAAGACAACATGAACACATGTATAAACACAAAATGCAAGCATGCAAATGATGTGAAACTAACATGACACAAGTTGCCCGCTTGGCGAGGCTATTAGCATACAGGTAAGCAGTATGGTTTATGAAATTATAAAGCAGTTAATATGCTTTTGTTTTATATATTGACATACCAATAATATGCTCCATTGAGGTTAGGTAGAAACCACTTAGATAAGGCTATGTCGCGACATAGGATAACAGATATGCGCCCCATACAGTTTGGTACTCCGGCTACAGGCCGTTGAGTGGATATGATTATATAATGGCCATAGCAGCCCAGTCATACAGTATTCATCCAGTTTCATACAGTACCTCTTATCACTTTGGTTTCACTATAACCTTATGGAGCTATACAGTTATATTGACTACAAATTGCATAATTATACAGTATAATGAGCAGCATGTATGATAATGAAAGTATCATGATATGTGTGCTTACATTCCATATGTGATTACATGTTTATTTATACATATGTATGTGCTTACTTGTTTCTTTATTCGTTGCGATATTCAATGAGTTGTAATAAAAGTTGCAAAATTCATACAGCATAAAGAACATCAGGTAAGATCATGAAAGTATAATGCTATGTATGCTTACAAGTTTATTTATTTAATTCTTAAGGAGCCATATAGTTATGAGATTTTATTAATTGTAACTTATATGATGTGACTAAAAAGTGCATAAGTCATACAACATAATGAACAGCAAGTAAGACAATGAAAATATATTGTTATGTGTTCTTACATGTTTATTTGTTTAATTCATACAGCATAATGAACAGCAGGTAAGATCATGAAAGTATTATGATATGTGTGATTAAATGTTTATGTAAAGGAGTTATGAGATAATTAGAACTAAACTATTGATTTTATGAATTAGAAGTTTATTCTTTGCTGTAAAGGTACATTTATGTTGAAATTTAATGATTCTAAGATTATCAATGATTTTATGAAATGTGTATTTTAAGTAAGTTGCCATCGCACTTTGTTAAGTATGTGAATTATGAGCACCATTGAGTTTTATACTCAGCGCGTCGATTTTTATCACGCGTAGGTTGAAGATCATGGTTGCTACTTGAAGACTTGAGGAGTACTATCAAAGCAGAAGTGACTAATTTGGGAGTAGTAGATTGAGAGTTATATAATTAAGAATTTTGGCATGTATAATTATTACATTTGTTAAAGCTTATGTAATTGGAAATACAAGTGAAGCATGTAATTATTTTGGCGTCAGTATTTGGAGATAAGAATACTACTGATGAAATGAGTGAATATGAAATATTTTAACATAGTTGGTATGATTAGTTCATGAAGACTTGATATATATAATGAATGAAATTAATTGCTGGATATTAAATGCTATTGAGGAGTTATACAAATATGAAAAGATATATAAAGTGTTATTGTGTTTTGATGATTAGTTGGAGATATTGGAAGTTTGGAGTTTAATTGGGAGTGTTTTGTATTCATATTTAGCATACAGGATGATATCAGCATGACAGGACATAAGTTCAACCAGATTGTAGTGTCTCGGCTCGGTTCATTCGGGTTAACGGGTGGACGGGGAAGGAATGTTACAATGCAAGTTGAGCATTTTGATCATATGCGACAACTTTCTAATTGTAAAGAATTGTCAACTATTTTTGATTTGTGCAATGGTTGGTGAAAACGGGAAAATCTGAGATTTGTTCTCTTGTATATAGTGGTGACTATTATTCTTACTCTTCCAGTTTCCATAGCTAGTACGAAGCGATCTTTTTTAGCGATGACTATAATTAAGAATAAGCTTTGTAATAAGATTGAAGATGAATTTCTCTCTGATTGTTTACTACTCTACATCAGCAAGAAATTGCTAAAATATTTTTAGTAGATTCACTTATCGCTGATTTTCGTGATTTAAAAGAGACGTGTCCCTTTTTGATGTTATATGTATTAGATATAATGCATTTTGAGATTATTTTATAATGAATATTAATTATATATATATATATATATATATATATATATATATATATATATATATATATATATATATATATATATATATATATAAAAGTTCTATTCTATAACTATTTATATCCCCAATTATGAATCCTGCGTTTGTCCCTGTGTAGTATGACATTTATTTTTTGATAGAATATGTTAAATTTAGTAAATTAATTTGAATTTTATTTTCTGAGTTAATTTTGATTAATCTGAATCAAAATTTATTAATATATATTATTTCTAAAAATACAGTGAAAAATCAAATTTTGTGCCAATAAAGTAAGATCAAGTATTTTTAGCTTCAAAATTTTCCCAAAAGCTATTAAGGAGATATATTAATGTCATAAATAAATTTATTTACTTTATTTTTCTAATTATATATTTATTGTGACTTATTTTGTTATAGTATTTTTAGGTTAATTTTTAGTATTTTAGTTTGTAACTGTATAGTTTTTCGCTAGTTTTGGTTTATTATTTATGTTTTGTTAATTATGCTTTCTGAAGTGGAGACTTACTATTTTTGAACTTAAATATCATGGAGCATCGTGTTCTTTAGGATGGTTTAAAATGGAGATTTTATTTGAAGAATCAAAGCCTTAACATACCTGTGTTGATATACAATATGAGTGTGTACAAAAGATAGAACCAAAATAAGAAGAGATACAACCATGTGCAAATGGTGTAAAAACTTCCAAAAGCCTTCATGGCCTGTAACATGCCCATGTCACTGAGTATGTTGAAGATCAAACTAAAAGCTCTAGAGATCAACACCGTCGTGATCATTCATCTCAAGACTACAAAACGTTCCATTTTTCTTGTTTGATTCAGTGAACATGATCATGCCATGACGCGACACACCCGTGTTCTCCTAGATTTTCCAAGATTTCTATTAGGGAAAGGGTCACTATTTTAAGTTTGATCTTTAAATTTTGGATTTTATCTCTTTTTAAGAGGGGTACAAGACCAGAAGAATATATACAACATGAAGATCACAAAACAACACAAGAGAGACATCATTACACATCAACAAACACCTTGAGAGTTAGAGTCGAAAGGAGAACTTTTTTTTATTATTCTTTCTTTTTAAATTATTCAATTGTAAGACAATTATTACCTTTTGCCTCTACAATTAAGAGGAGAAGCATTGTTGATAGGAATTTTGGAGCCAAACATCTAATTGGCCAAGTTATTTCTTTCTTTATATCTTCGGTTAATTTGTTTGAATAATTGTTACTACGACGTTTTGTAATTTAAATCAAGTTGTTTTAGATGAGTTACTTGCCATGAACTAATTAGCCTATTATATGGGTGTTTGAATCTTCTTTAGCTCAATTGATTGGTTTGAGATAATGTTGCTTTCGTTAGTTAATTAAATCGTTTAATTCATTTTTGCAAGAATTTGGCCTAGTATTGAGTTAAATGTTAATTGAAGAACCGAATGGAGAAGATTAATATATGGTTTAATTAATATAAATTGGATTTTGCATGTGATCAATTAAACAACTTAATAACAAAGCTATAATTTGATTCAAGATTTAATAAGTTAATTAATGGGTTCAAGAGAAAAGCGAAATAATTGTGAATATTCTTAGACTTAAGTTAAAAAAATGACTTGAGATATCAAGAATTTGACATTTATTTCAAGCATTTTGAACGTTTGGAAGTGAAGTACTAAGCCTCTAAAATGTTTTCACATTAATAATTTATAAAAGGAGATTGGTATTTTCATGATTGTTTGGGATATTATCTTATTTCTTTTATTTGAAGTATTCATTTTTAATTGTTTCAAAACTTGAATCGGATTAAAGTGTTTAAGACTTACGCTTCAGTTTTTGAGACTTTTTTTTTTTTGTTGGGTTTCAATATCAATAATACGCAGCGGAATAATATAATAAAACAAATTAATTATACCAACAGAGATCCGTTTAAACGATTAAAGCAATAAAAATTGTTTAAAAGAATATCTTTTTTGCAGATTCTTTGAAACTTCGGTCTACGCAACAAGGTTGTCTCAAACCATAAGCCGTCCAAGTGTTTGGCCTCTAGTAGTATCCACACAAATGGATAATCAAAAAACTCAAACTATGTTGAGAGGTTAGAGCGTATGATGGTACTAACTATCATAGGCTCTATGTTTAGTTTTGTGGTAAATGAACAATAACTTCAATCTAAACTGTATCTTAAACCTTATATATGAAAACCCTAGATCATAAATAAATTAATTATAATTATTTATTTAAACCTTTTAAATAAATAAAGTATAACTAAAATATATATGTGCCTATTTATTTAAACAATTTAAATAAATAAACCATAATACATATAGTAATAAGATTTTCAATTTAATCAATTATATTTATTTATTTAACTATTTAAATAAATAAATCATAATTAAAATATTAGGTTTCTTTAATCTAAAATTTATCATTATTAATTTTAGACATAAATCAATTAAGTCAATACTTAACAATTTAGTTAAAATTGTAATTAAATGTAAGTTACAATTTTGTCCTTAACTTTACAAAACTTATTTGTAATCAAGTCATACTTGATTCGATTTCTCATTTTCACTTTTTCATATTCATTCTTATGTGTATGATCTTCTAAGTTCTAAATATGTTGACAACAAATATAAATTTAATTAATTAATTAATATTTGAAGGTCAAGTAACATGTCAAGACACTACAAAAAAAATGCCATTTTGCGACCGACCAATCGATCGCAAAATGGCAAATATCGGTCGCTAATTTGCTTTAGCGACCGATTTGCGACCGACAATCGTCGGTCGCAAAAATACTGGTTGCAATATAATTTTGCGACCGATGAGACAATCGGTCGCAAATTAGATACCGATAAAATCGGTCGCAAAATTGAATAATCGGTCGCAATTTTTTATCGTGGTTTAATTGGAAATTCAGTCGCAAATTTGGTCGCAGAATATCGGTCGCAATTTTTTTCAATCGGTCGCAAATTATAAATTCATAATTTTTACTTTTGGTATCAAATCGGTCGCAAATCGGTCGCAAAAATGGAAAAAAAATTAAAAAAATAAATATTATTTTGAAACCAAAATTTTTCTGCACCTGTGAAAGTTGACATAAATGCATATATATCACACAACCTATTCAAGAACAGTATAAAAATGTAACTTTTATTGTTCTGAACAAATTAAAATATGAAAATACAAATGAAAAAATAAAAATGTCCAAAATCAAATCTATATATGTTGCTGCTCATCTGCAGGATCCGATGTCGGATCTCCCGATGTCGGATCGCCGGGAGGAGTACCCGCTGGATGTGATGTAGCGCCAGGAGGGGTGACCAAAGTATCGTTTACAGCATCGGGATCAGGAGCCGATAGTGGCTGCTGCTGAGACGTCGAAACATGTCGGTCTATAGCAGGCGCAGGATCAGAGGGAGAAGTACCAGCACGGTGCTCACCGGACAGCCGCATCACATGCGCTCTAAGCTCTGCAATCTGTCTCTGCTGATCAGCAAGCTGAGCCCGTATATCATCATCACAGTGCGAGTCACTGTGCTCCGGCTGTCGTGCTGCACTGGCTGTAGAAGCGTGAGCTGCTGAGCCAGTGTAAAACTGTGATGTTTGAGACTCGATGCCGTATACCTTCCTCTTCTTCTCGCCCCCTACAGCCTCGAGATAAAGCGCTACCTCGTCAATTCTTGACTCAGCTTCGGATTCATCGGTCTGAGAAGTAACAATACGCTCCCGAGCTGTAGTATAGTTCTCCTGAAAACAAAAAATTAATTAATCAATGCAATTGCAAGCTTTATTATATTCAACTTTGTACATCTTCGCAATGATTAGAGGGTAAATGTAAATATTATTCATTGTTACTTACATTGACGCTCAGCGCACGTCTGTCGACAAAGGTATTACGATCGTGGTCCTTCGTGTGAGTGTATGTAAACACCTCCATCGGTGTGGGCTCACGACCTAATTCTTTAGCCTGTAATGAATTTTTATGCATGATATATTAATATATATAGTGTCCTTTCATTAAACATCAGTTTCTTGTAAAGGGACTAGTTCACTTACTAATAATCGAGCTGTCTCTATAGCAGATATAGATCCGCCTGTGTGTCGCGAAGGTCCTGCTCCATCACCGCCAGTCTCACTGCGCCTGTTTTGTGCAAATATCTCCCGCTTTCTCTTGAATGCAAGATCCTCCCAAGCCTTTTGCCAGCTCTCCCATATCTCCTGAGACACGCACTGCTGCTTCTTACCGCTTCTTCTCATCCTATAGGTGAAGTCAGCGTATCGATCGGCGCATATCTTCTCCCAGGCTACTTTCAGCATAGCTGTAATGGCCTCATCCCATATGAAATGTTTCTGCAAAAAAATTAGATCACTTATAGCGTTTAAACACTAAGGATGTATCTTGAATTGTAAACATTGAATGATGATATAACTTAAACCAAAGAGTACCTGGAACTCCTCCCAATAAAAGTCTCTCGCCTCTTGTGGTACGGCATCCCATGTGTATCCTTCTTTATGCAGCTGTAGCTTGATTATCTTCAAAATTTGCCTCGCTGCTCGAGAAGATGGATATATGCTGAAAAAAAAAACAGAAGTGAAATATAATTACATGAAAGCATCACAGTTATGAATAAGTACAAAATATAATTACAAAATATGCCTGCAGAAAATTTGAATAAGTACTTACTGTCCCGCTACCAAACTGAGGGTGATACGTGGATCTGATGAAGCTGCAAAAGAAATGACAAATGTTATAAATTTTTAGATAATTAATATATAATTAAAATGACAGTTATGACATTTATGATTACCTTGCACAGTAGGTGACTGTGCAGCTGGTGGAGTCTGTACTGGTCCAGAAGAGGAAGGAGCAAAAGAGGAAGGAGCAGAAGAGGAAGGAGTAGAAGGCTGTGATGGCGGCAGTACTGGACGCTGAGCAGAGGATGAAGCCCTAGACGTACCTGAAGAAGGATGCGATGGCGGCAGTACTGGTCGCTGAGCAGATGACGAAGCCCCAGACGTACCTGACGAAGGACGAGGGATCGACCCTGGCCATGACCTCCACGCGAACCACTGCCGGACGCGTCAGAATCAAACGGTCTGCCTCTAGCCATCTGTACTGCAGATATCAGAACCTAGATAAAATGAATTTATACAATTATATGAATTGTAGAACATGTGATAAATATGAGTAAAGAAAGTTAATACCATTGAAATTCTTCATTAATAATATTAATTACATATACATTTATCAATTTGTAACAGTAAAATTGCTCTAAGTTTTAAGTGTCTTGAATATCATCTGCTTCCTCCTCCTCTTCATCAGCTTCCTCTTCTTCATATTCGTCTTCTGAGGAACCCATGATGATTTGATCTTCTTCCTCTTCATCATCTGATGGTCCTATTTCAACATAAGATCGGCTTTCATCATCCAATCTATCTGTTAAATCTTCAACAACTTGCATCGGTTGCGTTTCAACCCTAACTTCTTGAAATGCCTCCGATACTGCGAGTGAAGAAGATTGTTTCGTTTCAAGTGCATGAACAACTGATCTAGCCTTGATTTTACACACTGCCATCCAATCGCATCTATCTCGTTTAAACGATGGATATGGGACATAGTACACCTGTGCAGCTTGCATTGCTAAAACAAAAGGTTCATACTTTGTATATCTTCTTCTTTGATTAATATCAACCAGATTATACTTAGGATGAACCTTCGTGCCAATGTTTGGCGTAGGATCAAACCATTCACATTTGAATAAGATTGTGCACTTCATTGGTAGGCCTGGATATTCTAACTCCAAAACCTCAACCAATTTCCCATAAAAATCGTTTGACACGTCACTGTAGTTTGATCCCTTTATGCACACACCGCTGTTCATTGTCTTTCTGCTTCTCCCATAACCCTTAGTGTGAAACTTGTAACCGTTTACAAAGTAGCCAGAGTAGGCATTAGCAACCGGTAATGGCCCCTTTGCCAGATTCGTAATAAATCTGTTACGAATATCGCTTTCCGAGCTTCGAGCCTATGGGAAATAGTAATGACATGAGTCAGATTTAATAAATGTACATTCCGTGTTGTGTACATTGAAAGTAACTTACATAATATTTGAACCATTCTGCAAATTCCGTGTCCAGCTTTGCATCAACTGCAGTATCAGTCAAATTGAGATTTTGAAGCCGTAGAAGATTGATATATTTCCTATATATCAACGAACCATATTAGCATAAGTACGATTTAACAACGGCCCACGTCAAGTTTTGAATGTTTACATTATTTATACTTACTGTACATATGGTGTGATCTCTTCGCAATTCAATAAAATATAGGTTTGAGCCACTTGTATCTCTGCATCAGTCAATCGTCTTTTTTTTTATTTACCAATCGTACGCCCAGGGTAGGTGAAAATTTTTAGATTTCCTTCAAACTCAGATTGAACGCGATCTCCTCCGTCATCGTTACGTGGCACTCTCCGATGCTTGGTGAAAACATGTTGGTCAAAGTAGTGTGAATAGAATGTTGAAGCTTCTTCCACCAAATATGCATTGCAAATGGATCCCTCGACCTTTGCCTTATTGCGCACATTCTTTTTAATTTTCTGTAGGTGTCTGTGATTGTACAATGCCAATATGTAAGTATAAGTACAAAAAAATGATATAATCATTAGAATGAGATGTTAGTGAATCACCTCTCAAATGGATACATCCATCGATATTGTACCGGTCCTGCTAAACGACATTCATAGGGCAACTGAACAGGCAGATGTTCCATAGAATCAAAGAAGCCGGGTGGAAAAATTCGCTCCAACTTGCACATCACTACTGGGATTTCTCGCGCTAATTGGTCCATATCATCGCATCGGATAACAGTCATCGTCAATTCCTTGAAAAAGAGACTCAATTCTGTCATTGCTTCCCAAATTTTTCCTGGTAAT